>NC_079491.1:107860469-108163499 GCF_020520425.1 Spinacia oleracea | reverse complement strand
AAAGCATCTGCTTGAATTGCAACATTGTAATCCTAAGTTGAAGGAAAGAGCGTTGATGCGGGAACATAATCGCACATTTATTGAATGGTTTAAGAAGGAAGTTGGAAAGAAACAAGACCATGATGTTTCTGATACGATCAAGTGGTTATCTCGAGGTCCTCGACTATGTGTTCGATCTTTTGAAGGATATGATATCAATGGGTTCACATTCTACACTAGAAGGCAAGATGAAAAGAGTGTAGTGCAAAATAGTGGAGTAAAGGTTGTTGCATCATCTAGGGTCTATGCAAGCGCTAAGGATAAAAGGCCGGTTGATTCAACACAATCATATTATGGTGTTATCGAAGAAATATGGGAGCTTGATTATACCTATTTTGTGATCCCTGTTTTTCGGTGTCAGTGGGCTAACAACCAAAATGGTGTGAAGCGAGATGAAATTTTCCCGGGTTTAACCTTGGTGAACTTTGATCGACTAAGTGACAGTGACGAGCCATTCATTCTAGCATCACTAGCTAAGCAAGTTTTTTATGTGGTTGACAATATTGATCCTAGATGGCGTGTTGTTGCCCAAGGAAAAAGACATATTTTGGGTATTGATGATGTTGTAGATGAAGATGAGTATGATGAGTATGATGACACACCTCCGTTACCAATGGTTGTTCAACCATTGCCAGAAGAGGAGGATGCAAATAATACTAATCATATGCGTACAGATCATACGGAAGGAATATGGGTTACGAATCGTAATTGAAACATACATGTGTAAGTTCGGGCTTCACTTCTGATGCATTGTTGAAGTTTTTGACTTTGTTCTTTCTATTCATATCTGAAAGCCTGTGCGCCTTGGAATTTTTGTTATCTTGACTACTTAAATTTGAATAGTGAAGGATACTTGTGGATATTAATTCATATTTTTTTTCTAAAAATTCAACCCCAATCAATTGCCACTTGTATTGTGAAGAGGAATTGCAGTGATAGTCTCCTACTTTATCCCTCCTATTTAAGTTACTAAGAGTCTGATACTTCTAATAACTTGACTAACTTTATCTGGTTTTTTCGCACAGGTGTAAACTTGGTGAATGTCGTATCCTCTTATGTGAGCCAGGTTCCAAGAACAGGTTGCAGAAATTGCAGTTGAATTTTCCTAGGTTAGTTTTCAGTACATTTTGTCTAATAATATCAATTACCTGTTCTTGTTTGCATGGCTTTGTGATTGGTAACTTAGTTTCTGATGTTTGCTTTCTGGTGGTTGATGATGGATAAGTACATAAAAACCGTTTTGAAGATGACTTTGTTTACAATTTGATACTTTGCTTACAGTATGGTGTAATTTACATGTTTGAAGGTGAATATTTGAACTCCAGAATCATCAAATTAGACCAGGAATAGAAATCTGAGTGATGTCTAGAAACTGTCCTGTTCCTGAAGTTTCAAAACTTACAAAATTTGTAACTTGTGTCATCCATAACCAGAAAAGCAGCATGAAGTACTGTTTTTAGCTTCTCAGTTCTTTCCAATGCAACTGAAATTAAAGAGGCTGATAAGTTCTTTCCAATGCAACTGAAATTCATCAAAATAAACAGAGATTCTTTGGCCAATTGCACTAATCAACTCAGTGAAGTACTGTTTTAGCTTCTCAGTGCACTGATCAGTTCTGTTCTGTGCACTGATCTGCACTGCCCAGATCAGAACTGTGCAGATCAGTGGACAAAACTGATCAGAACTGTTCTGTTCTGTGCACTGATCTGCACTGCCCAGATCAGAACTGTGCAGATCAGTGGACAAAACTGATCAGAACTGTGCAGTTATGTGCACTGATCTGCACAGCTCAGATCAGAACTGTGCAGATCAGTGCACAGAACTGGTCAGTTCTGATCAGTTCTGTGCACTGATCTGCACAGCTCAGATCAGAACTGTGCAGATCAGTGCACAGAACTGGTCAGTTCTGATCAGTTCTGTGCACTGATCTGCACAGCTCAGATCAGAACTGTGCAGATCAGTGCACAGAACTGGTCAGTTCTAATCAGTTATGTGCACTGATCTGCACAGCTCAGATCAGAACTGTGCAGATCAGTGCACAGAACTGGTCAGTTCTGATCAGTTCTGTGCACTGATCTGCACAGCTCAGATCAGAACTGTGCAGATCAGTGCACAGAACTGGTCAGTTCTGATCAGTTCTATGCATTGATCTGCACAGTTCTGATCTGAGCTGTGCAGATCAGTGCGTAGAACTGGTGAGTTATGATTTTTTTTTGGGTTGTTTTTTTAGGTGAGGTTTGATTTGGGATTGTTTTGCATGTTAGGTGTAATACCATAAGGCCATTATTTTAGGTATAGCTTTGTAAATGGCCAATTGTAGCATTTTGCCCTTAATATAAAAAAACAAGACATAAACAGAGATTCTTTGGCCAATTGCACTAATCAACTCAGTGAAGTACTGTTTTAGCTTCTCAGTGCACTGATCAGTTCTGTTCTGTGCACTGATCTGCACTGCCCAGATCAGAACTGTGCAGATCAGTGGACAAAACTGATCAGAACTGTGCAGTTATGTGCACTGATCTGCACAGCTCAGATCAGAACTGTGCAGATCAGTGCACAGAACTGGTCAGTTCTGATCAGTTCTGTGCACTGATCTGCACAGCTCAGATCAGAACTGTGCAGATCAGTGCACAGAACTGGTCAGTTCTGATCAGTTCTGTGCACTGATCTGCACAGCTCAGATCAGAACTGTGCAGATCAGTGCACAGAACTGGTCAGTTCTGATCAGTTCTGTGCACTGATCTGCACAGCTCAGATCAGAACTGTGCAGATCAGTGCGTAGAACTGGTGAGTTATGATTTTTTGTGGGTTTTTTTTTTAGGTGAGGTTTGATTTGGGATTGTTTTGCATGTTAGGTGTAATACCATAAGGCCATTATTTTAGGTATAGCTTTGTAAATGGCCAATTGTAGCATTTTGCCCTTAATATAAAAAAACAAGACATAATGTATACACAACCTACCCGTTTGTAGGCAGACTTTCATAGTCTTCATTTGAAACATGTATCAATTTTATTATAACTGAAAACTGAGTATTTCTCTCTTTTCTAAGTATTGCTCCCTTTACTAAGTATTGCTCTCTTTTCTTTGTTGCAGGACCGTAGCTACCATGGATGATCATCGTGATAATGAAATACAGGGAATTGATGGAGCTAGTCATCCTACGGGGGAATCACAAGGTACCAACACTAGTAAAAAGACCAAATTCCGTGGTCCGTCAAAAGGAGTTCAAGCCAAAAAGCCTATGCATCTTCAGTATAATCAATATGGAATCCCCGATGGAGAATGGTCAGGAGAATACGGGAAGCAAGTTGGGTCTTGTGCTGCTAGAATTAACATTAATGTGAAAGAATATTCAACGTTAGATGAACACACAAAGAAGGGGTTTTGGGAGGAGACCAAGGTAAACATTGAATAAAAACTTGATTTGTATTCTCCTAGATTATCTATTTGTGTAGCATACGTTTCTAACAATCTCTTATCCATAAAATTAACAGCTTCTGTTCCACATTATTGATGATCCGGCTAAAAGGAGAGAAAAATATTTTCATATGTGTGTGGCGAAACGCTTTGGAGCTTTCAAGTCCAGGTTAACGCGGCGTTGGATAACTAAGAAAGAAAAAATGCCGAAACATCAGACAAATGACATGCCTTGGGACATCTACCATCAAATCACAGAGGATGATTGGAAAACATTTGTGATGGAACGAAACAAGCCGGAGATGTTGGTAATAATGAATTTACTTTGCTAGATATTTTTTTATATAATTATATGATTAGTTTGTTGTTGCCATCTTTAACTGTTCGACATGTTCTTTATGTGTTTTTTGACAGGTTCGTAGAGAAAAAGCAAGTAAAAGTGCATTACAAAACAAGCACCCACATCGCACAGGCCAAAAGGGTTATGTTAGAAAGAGACCAGAGTGGATAAATGATGCCGCCAGAGGCAGCTTTAACCCTCTCAAGTGGCTCCTCCTCAGTGACCTCATCACTCACCACAGCGCCAGATAGATTTAAGAAGTTTAGATCAGTAGAGTGGATCTTGGCTCATCAAGTTAAAAACAAAGAGGGAAAGTGGGAAGTTGACCCGAATGATAAAGAAGCCGTAAATATTGCTAAGATGGCTGTAAGTGCATATGAAATTTTACGTTCTATATCCTTTTCTTTCCTAATTCCTAGTTCTATTGCTAAGATTGCTTCTCCTTTCCATCATGTATACCATCTAATTTTTACTTTCCTAATTCTTATAGTTGGAGTACATAGAAGAAGAGGGAAAAGGAAATATTTCATTCACCCAGGGAGAAGATGCCCTCACCAAGGCTATGGGAAAAAAGGATCACCGTGGGCGTGTCAAGGCAACAGGTGGAGTTAATGTCGGTTACAAAGTTGCTTTCGGTCCAATAGACCGAAGTAGTAGATGTGGCCATATTGAACCATCACCGGAGGCTATCGAATCAATCAGAGCTTCGGTGAGAAGGGAGTTTGAAGATCAATTAGAGAGAAAGGTGGCGGAGGCCCTCCAAAACCAACTAGCCACATTGAAAGCAACCGGTCAACTACACACCCTCTCTACCCCCGCACTTGATTCTGCTCTTGTAAGTGATGAGTTTGATGTTAACCGTGCACTCGTAACCTGTTGTCCGAGTTCATCGCAGCAACCACGCGAGCTGAAGGTATATATTCTCTATAGTGCATACACTCAAAACACCCCTAGCTAGGTTTTTAATATTGTACTTTGTAGTGATTTCTGAAATTTTGTAAATTTATTTGTGAAGGCCATAACTCCATGTCGTCTTGCCCTTGAGGATAAAGTTTTGGGTAACAAAGTGATAGTGGCAGATGGTATGGCGTACCCATTGGATGGTTCGTTGCACCAACACTTTAGATCGATGAAGCCTAGTCATTATAAGGTCCAAGTTGATTGTATTCACGACGGACATGATGATGACACTCTTCCGGTACCTATTGGAGATGGATTCAATAACTTAGGCAGGGCTCTTGCTAGTTTTGTGCAATGGCCAATTCACTTGGTGATTTTCGAAGAAGACGAGGTATAACTTTTTTATTATTAATTGTCATTCATTGCGTTATGCATCTGTTTAGAATTAGATTCAGAGCCTTGAACTCCTTTGGTTTCTACCTCTGTTTAGGAGTACTCTACTCCACGCCCAACAAAGAAGTCCAGGAGTCAGATTTTTGAAGAGGTGGTTGGTAGCTCCAAAGAGAAGAAAAACGAATTAATTGTCAAAGAGAAGACAACAGAATTAGTTGTCAAAGATAAGACAACAGAATTAATTGTCAAAGAGAAGGCAACACTTGATTTAGGGTCCAAAGAGAAGACAACACCGAAGTTAACGGCCAAGGTAAACCATATGCTTCCCACTCCCCTGTGCTTCAACACTGAAATCAAAACTGAACTTTTCATGCTAGCTTAACATTATTGTTACAGGAAAATTCATGCTCAAATAAGTTGGAGTCGAAATCGAAGAACTCTAAGAAATCCAAAGAGATGGTAGGTAGTTGTGATCGTAAAACTGAAGAATCAGCCGCCAAAAGTAAGAAGCAAAATTTGGCAGACGACACAATTCAAGGTCTTGGCCCATCATGCAATTATTTGAAGTTTATCATCAATACGGCGCCCGGTGATGTATATAAAAATACTTCAATCCCATTGCCCGCTTCGGTTTGGCATTATGACGAAGATCGACAAACTTATGTAAATGAGGTTGACGTTGAAGAGTTCCTTAGAGGGGCGTGCCTCAACATTTCAGTGATCCAAGTCTATATGATGTAAACTTTTCCATCGATATTTTTGTTTTTGGTTTTGTCAACTATAATAGTTTTTGAAATTTTTGCATTATACATTTACTTTGTAGGTGTTTATTCCACGAACACACCTTTGCATTTGACAACTCTCAGATTGGGTTTGTTTGTCCCGAGGCAATGTCAAGCTCTAGAATCAAGGCCAACCCTTAGGCTGCATCAATGTATTTGAAAGTAGTTTTCAATGCTGAAATTGAAAAGGAGAAGAAGGGTGATCCTAACATTACCAAGTGGTTTTTGATCCCATACCATCAAGAGTAAGTGTTAGAGATTGATCGATATTTGGTAAATAGCTATGTTATTGTTATTTTCATGCATAAGGTTGCAATAACATTTATATATAATGCAGAAATCATTGGATTTTGTACGTGTTAGACCTACGTAGAGGTTGTGCGTATATTTTCGACTCTGCGATAGGTTCCAACCGAGAAAATAGTGCATGGGGAATCTTGTGTTTGTAAGTTACTTTCAATTCTTTTTAAGTTATTTCTTTTCGTGCCGAATCAGATTCATGAAGTTTTACTCAACTTCCAGGGCATACCAAGTGTACAAGTTTAATGATGGGATTTGTCCGAATAGAGCGACTATGCAGGGGTTGAAAGGCTTCCATGTAAAGGTATATCATGCTTACTAATTAGCTTTACTTTTTTTTTGGGTAACTACTTGGATATATAATTTATGATTTATCTCCAAATCAGTGTGCTCAACAAGTCGGCGCCCGCGAGTGTGGCTATTACGTTATGAAGTTCATGCATGAAATAGTCACGTTACACCATAACACTGATGAGCGGTTAGACAATGTTCGTTCTTTTACCATATGTTAGTTGAACTACTAATACTAGTACTTTTACGTAGTAGAATTCTTAATTTACAAGTAGCATTACTTATCATGTTACTTATTTCAGGCTTACACTCCAAGAAATGCGCCTTATACCGATGAGGAAATAGATGTGGTTCGTGAGCAATGGGCTAAGTTTTTTACAACCGAGTATTTATTTACTTAGGTTGTTTAGACACAAAGATGGAAGCGTTTATATCTTCATGGATTTGGTAAAGTTCTTTAATTTTTCCATAATTACAAGTCTGCTGGATTTGCTAATTTATTGCTTTGAATACTAATCTGCTGGTCTTGCTGCTGCTGCATGTGAATTCTGATCTGGTGGTCTTTAGAATTTCACTTCCATCTGTGTGTTTCTCCTCTGTTTGCTTCTGTTGCTGCTCTGTATGTTATTGTTTCTACTCATTCGAATCTATTTATGCACATTTAAGGCTCATTAGGTCGTTATAGGTCATGTACGTTTAGAGCTAAAATGACATTTCCGCTCCCAACTTTGAACTAAAGAACCTAAGGACTCATTTGATTCTTATTACATGACTAATATACATAGTTTTAACTTTCTAAAACTCATTCGAATCTATTTATGCACATTTAAGGCTCATTAGGTCGTTATAGGTCATGTTTAGAGCTAAAATGACATTTCCGCTCCCAACTTTGAACTAAAGAACCTAAGGACTCATTTGATTCTTATTACATGTCTAATATACATAGTTTTAACTTTCTAAAACTCATTCGAATCTATTTATGCACATTTAAGGCTCATTAGGTCGTTATAGGTCATGTTTAGAGCTAAAATGACATTTCCGCTCCCAACTTTGAACTAAAGAACCTAAGGACTCATTTGATTCTTATTAACTAATATACATAGTTTTAACTTTCTAAAACTCATTCTAATCTACGTATGCACATTTAAGGCTCATTGGGTCGTTATAGGTCAACAACGTACTTAATTATCTCTATAGTCTGCAACTATATCTTTTAATTTTATGCTTCAATGGAATGTAAAGACAATATCGTGAGTGTAAACTTTGGTACTCATATATATTTTCCTTCCATGCAACTTGCAGGCTAGGGATCGAGTCGATTGGAAGAAAGTCAACACGACCTTACTTAAGGTTTGTAATGCATGATCTAAAGGGACCTAAGTGGCTGGATTAGAGACATTTGTTAGATTAGCTCTCTAGCCTTTTGTCTTTAGTTGTTAATATTAGTTGTAATTTGTTAGACTAGCTAGGTGTTTAAAAATTGTAAACATACGTACTATATATACGCTTTGCTTTGTTGGGTTAATATAAATGAAGTTAATGTAATGATTTATTTATCAAAGATAAGCAGATTCATACCTTTGCTATTTTGGTGTTGATTGGGTACAGGTTTCAATACTCAATGGAGTATATATCTAGTTGTGGTTATTGCCGCCTATTTTATATTTTAAAAGAATTTGGAAAAAAAAATTAATGTTGTTGAAGGGGGCTTTTAATGTACGCCTCAACAACATATGAATTTATGGCGCCAATGTACAGGTATTGGCGCAAAAATAAGGACCTGTTGAGGGGGGCATTTAAGAAGTGAGCCTCAACAGAGGAGGCTGTTGAGGCGGGCTTCTTAAATGCCCCCCTCAACAGGTCCTTATTTTTCGCGTTTCTGTAGAGGTTGTTGAGGCGGGCTTTTGAAAGCCCCCCACAACAGATCACCTGTTGAGGCGAACAAAGCCCGCCTCAACAGATCACTGAGCTGTTGAAGCTACGTCTGTCGCAGCGGGCCTTGTTCGCCTCAATAAACCCAAAAAGCCCCCCTCAACAGGTATTTTTTCCACTAGTGGATATTGGGTTATTTATCTGTAATTTGAATTGGTTATTATTCCAAATTGTTGCCTAATTTGTTGGTTCATCTGGTTTTATGTTTTATAATTGCTTGTTTGCTTCAATTAATCGAGTGTTTACCAGTTTCAAGAGGAAAAATGATTGGAATCTGTGTTGCATGTTATCTGGTATTGCTCCTAAATTTGACATTTCTTGAGTTACTCATGATTATTTCTGTGTTATCTTGTTATGAAGTTTGATTCATAGTCTTGTAAATTTGCTGTTAATTGAACACATTACATAATTGTTTCTGAATTTTAGTAATTGAGAATTTCATACTTCGTATTGAATTTTAGGTGGTGCACCTAAGGTTTTTGTGGGTCATTCCATATACAAAGGGAAAGCTGCTCTTACCGTGGAGCCAAAAGCGCCAGAGTTTTTGCCATTGGATGTATGCTACTCCTTTGACTTTTTGTTCTGTCATTTTTGTATTGTTATTTTCATTCACATATTGAATGTTTATGCAAAACTGAAGTGTATAAGTTGTAGTTAGGTGCATTTAAAGTTTCAAGGGAGGGTTATGTACTGCTTCAATTTGCTCCCGCCGCTGGTGTTCGTCAGTATGATTGGAGCAGAAAGCAGGTGAGATGAGACATCTAATAAGATGGCTGTTAGGGGGAAAAATACCCTCTTGGTGACGTGGGCATACGTGGCAAGCATTGCTTACGTGGCTGCCAACAAGGCGCAAGGTGGCATTATTCGAACGGTATTCCCAACTGCTGGGCTCAGAACGGACGTTACAAACCCTTGATGAAGCCGGCCTTCATTATGCATTTATTATCTAATAATTATGGGCAATTATTCCATAAACGTTACATTCTTGTTGTAAATGCCTATAAAATGGCTTAGTCTTGTCTATTTTACATACATGATTTCCAAGCAATAAACCTACGATTATCTTATGCTATTACAACTTGCTCTCACCATTCTCAATTATCTAGCTCGATCGATTGTTAGCACCTTCATCAAGGCAAGATCGTCTCTAAGTAGAATTTGCCCAAAATAATTTGGCGCCCACCGTGGGGCTGACAATCAAAAGCAGCTCGATAATACCATTCCAATCACCATGGCTGGAAATGCTAGCTCGTCCGACGATATCACTCGTCGCTTCGAAGCCATGGAGCAGCGCATCAACATCCCCCAAAAGGAAAACGAAGCATTGCACTCTCAAGTCAGGTCCACCGCCTCCATCGCCACCGAATCCAGGTTCCAGTACCGGCGAGACACCTCCGGGTTAAACCGCCGCTTGGATCTTGACGCCGCTCCAGATCACCCCCTCCATGTACCCTTTGGCGAACCTGGGGGTCCTGTTCTCCAGCAGATCCACGAATTCGATCCATTGCCGAATCAACCCCGCTCTAACCCGAGTTGGCTTCCCCCGCCTCCAACTCAACCATCTTCTGCAGGCACTTCGGCAACAGTTGTCACCACGACGGCTGCCCGGGTAACCCCACCTCAGGTCGGCATGACAACATCCACCATGGTGACGGCTCCCACCTCGGTTCCGGTGTCTCGTCCGTTGCCTCCCCCAATGGTGACCATGTCAATGCCTCTGCCTGTTACGCTTCCGGCGCAAGGATCAACGCCAGCGATTCAAATGCCATGGGATCAACTCTTTTCTCAGCAAGTCGTCCAACCTGTTGTCAACCTCGTCACTTCGGCGCCAGGAGCACCTCCCCAGTTGATGACGGTTCCTTTAGCTAGCCAGGCGCCGCGAGCAGCGTTTCCCAATGCCCTAATGCGACCTGATTCTTCTCGAAACTATTCTCCATACACTCCTCTTAACAGGTCAGTCGCTCCAGTTAGTCACGGTTTCGTAACTCCTTTCCCTTATGTTGCAGGTACCCACGCTACTCAAGGAACGCCCCCTTACATGCAACAAGTGGTGTCGCAATTCACTCCTCACCAACCTCATGGCGTATACCCGCAGAGTACCTATTATCAACATCTTCAAGCCAGCCTTCCCGAAACATTTATCCCCCTCGTCCCGGTGCTCAACAGCATCTGTGAGAACACCAATCACCAACTCCAATAAATCATGACCATGATAAATAAAATCCATGGTGTACCAACACCAATCAAAGAAGCTAGCCTAGACAGTTATGCCGACTCCCCATATGCTGATCCCATTGATGCAATAGACATCCCAAAACGATTTAGCCCACCCAACATGCCCATGTACGACGGGACGACCGACCCAAGAGAACATATCTTGACCTACAAACAACGGATGATGACCATTCCAGTTCCCAAACACATGAGAGAAGCCAGCCTTTGCAAGGGGTTCGGTTCGACATTGGTTGGGCTCGCCTTGAAATGGTTGACCAGCCTGCCAAATGGGTGCATTACCTCTTTTTCTCACCTCGACAGCATGTTCAACCAACAGTTCGCTAGCAGCAGGTGTTTAGAGAAGCAGACAAGCGACTTATACCGAGTAATCCAACGTCCTGACGAACCCTTGAAGGATTATATAGCCCGGTTCATCAGGGAGAAGGTGACTGTTCCTGAATGTGATATCCCGACGGCTATTGAAGCGTTCAGGCAGGGATTGTATGGCGAAACCGACCTCTGGAGGGATTTAATCAAATACCCCTGCAAGACGTTCGAAGATGCTCAAGCCAAAGCAATGGCCCAAGTTAGGTTGGAAGAAACTCTCCATTCTCGGAAAGGGGGTAATGACTACTCAAAGACAGAAAGACGGTTTCCCTATCCCAAGAGGAGCAATGACCGCCATGCTCCTTACTCCCGACCTCAACATGTAGCAGTGGTGGAGGAAGACGACGACTCCGACTGGAAGAACAGCCCGGATCTGCCTCCAAAAATTAACGAATATTCTTTATGTGTTGACACTGTAGGTCTGATGAACCACCTCTCGAAGATGGGGAAAGCAGTGCAATGGCCGCCGAAGTCCAGCAAACCCGGGTCGAAGAAAGATCCCTCTAAATGGTGTAATTTCCATGCCGACATCGGTCACACAACCAACGACTGCGTCGCGTTGAGGAGAGAAGTAGCCTACCTGCTGAAAAATGGTTACCTCAAGGACGTCATGTCAGATAAAGCTCGTGGCGTTGTCAACAAAGACAACTCTAACTCTCCATCTCGACCTCCTCCACCTCCCCCTCATACTAAAACTGTGAATTTCATTGCTGGAGGTTCTGACATTTGTGGTTTAACTTATTCTGCAGCGAAGAGACACGCCCGAGAAAATGAGATAGACAGACCAGCCCGAGCTGTAGCCGCCAAATACCTAACCCCTATATCTTTTGATGAATCTGATGTAGGCGACATCTCGGACAAACATCACGATGACTTGGTGATATCTATTCCTGTTGGAAACTGCATGATTAAACGAGTCCTTGTCGACAATGGTAGCTCAACTAACGTGATGATGCTCGACGCCCTCAAAGAGATGGGGCTCAACCCCAACACAGATGTCGTCAAAAAATCCACCGTGCTAATAGGGTTCAGTGGCGAAGAAAAAACCACCTTCAGAGAAGTTACCCTACCCGTTTACGCACAAGGAATCAACCAACATGTAAATTTATGTGTTATTGATTTCCCTTCATCTTACAACATTATTTTGGGCAGGCCTTGGATTCACGACATGAAGGCCATCCCTTCGACGTATCACCAAACCATCAAATTCCCGACTCGATGGGGGCTTCAAGAAATCAAAGGGGATCAGCAAGAGTCCAAAGAGTGCTATAAGGCGGCCCTAAAGCCATCGGCCACAAATAAATCCTCGTTATAGCAATTACAGTCCAATTCCGAACCAGCAAGCTACGAAGAACCCAAATCTGAACAACTCGACGAGATCATCTTGGATCCTGCGAAACCAGAACAGGTCGTCTTTATTGGATGTGATGTACCCGAAGACATCAGGTCGGAGCTTGTTACATTTCTCAAAGCCAACGCGGATTGCTTCGCATGGTCACATGAAGATATGCCAGGCATCAACCCAGACGTCATCACTCACAAACTCAGTGTCGACCCCCGACATAAACCCGTCAAACAAAAGCGGCGGAAGTTCGCTCCAGAACGCAACCAAATTACCAACGATGAAGTTCAACAACTACTAGATACAGGAAAGATCAGGGAGGTGAAATATCCAGACTGGTTGGCCAATGTCGTCGTAGTCAGGAAGAAGAATGGGAAATGGCGAGTGTGCATAGATCTCACCGACATCAACAAAGCATGCCCTAAAGATTCTTTTCCCTTACCCCACATCGACGCCATGGTTGATGCTACTGCGGGACACGAGATGCTCACATTCATGGACACGTTCAGTGGATACAACCAGATTTTGATGCACCCAGAAGATCAAGAGAAAACCGCCTTCATCACGGAGCGGGGAACTTATTGTTACAAGGTCATGCCGTTCGGTTTAAGGAACGCAGGCGCCACCTATCAGCGCCTAGTCAACAAAATGTTCAGAAAACAGCTGGGCGACACAATGGAAGTCTACATCGACGACATGCTTGTGAAATCCAAGAAAGCCTCGAATCACATCACGCATCTTCAGCAAGCCTTCGACGTGTTACGAGAGTACAGCATGAAACTCAACCCCACCAAATGTTCGTTCGGAGTCTCTTCCGGAAAATTCTTAGGTTACATGGTTACTCAAAGAGGCATCGAAGCTAGTCCTGATCAGATCCGCGCAATCATCAACCTACAATCACCTCGAAACCAGAAGGATGTACAAAAATTAGCAGGCAGAGTGGCTGCCCTCAACCGCTTCATCTCCAGGTCGTCCGACAAGTGTAAATTGTTCTACGACATCCTCCGGAAGAATGAGAAGTTCAGCTGGACTGACCGACACGAAGCCGCATTGCAGCAACTCAAGCAATACCTGTCAAACCACCCGTTACTGTCCAAACCAAAAACCAACGAAGTACTACAAGTATACCTCGCAGTTTCAGAGTCGACCATCAGTGCAGTGTTAGTACGGGAAGAAGACGGAAAGCAGCTACCTGTTTACTACGTCAGTAAGTCCTTACTTAGCGCCGAAACAAGGTACTCCCATCTCGAAAAACTTGTCCTTGCTTTAGTCGTTGCTTCTGTTAAATTACGTCCTTATTTCGAATGTCATCCTATCACTGTTAGAACTAACTATCGCATGAAGTCAATCATGAGGAAACCCGAGTTGTCTGGCAGGATGTCCAAATGGGCAATACAATTAGGTTGTTACGACATCAGATACGAACCTCGCAAAACCATCAAGTCGCAAGCCCTGGCTGATTTTGTGGCTGACTTCAGCCCGAGCCTCCAACACGAAGTCGATCACGAAGTCAACACACTGACCAACAATGGATCCTCGTCAACATGGACCCTACATACTGACGCCTCCTCCAACATACGGGGGACAGGCCTCGGCATTGTGCTAAAGTCGCCACAAGGGGACACCATAGTACAATCTGTCGGTTGCAAGTTCAAAGCTACCAACAACGAAGCAGAGTACGAAGCTTTGATCATGGGGTTGTCATTAGCACTCGACATGAATATCCGCCGACTTGAGGTACGTTGCGATTCTTTATTAATTATCAGCCAGATTAACGGTTCGTGTGCAGCGAAGGACTTAAAGATGAAGGCCTACTTGGAAATAGCAAAAAGGCTCGTGAACAAGTTCGACTCATGCACCTTACAACAAATACCAAGAGACCAAAACACCCAGGCTGACGCCTTAGCCAATCTTGGCTCAAACATCAAACCTAAACTCACCTCCATCCCCGTAGCCTACTTAACGTATCCAGCCATCACCAAAGATAACCTACCCATCACCGAACAGTCTCGACCTACTCAAATTCCCTCATGGCCCGACCCTTACATACACTGGCTTAAACACAACACTACCCCACCTGGAGTCACCCACGATAAAGCCTTCCGCATGAAAGCCTCCAGATTTATCCTAATCCATGGAATATTGTTCTGAAAGTCGGTTGCAGGACCGTACCTGAGATGCCTTGATCATGACTAGATTGAGTCGACATTGCGCAACATACATGATGGAGAATGTGGAAACCACGCCGGAGGAAGAAGCTTAGCCCACAAAACCCTTACCATGGGATATTTCTGGCCCACCATGAAGAAAGACGCAATCACCTTTGCTAAGAAATGCGACTCCTGCCAGCGGTTCGCCTCCATCTCTCATCAACCTTGTGAAGTACTCCATCATATCTTGTCCCCTTGGCCCTTCACGAAATGGGGGATGGACATAGTAGGTCCCTTACCACAAGCATCAGGACAACGCGTCTTCATGTTGGCAATGACTGATTACTTCTCCAAATGGATCGAAGCAGAAGCTTTCAAGCGAGTTCGAGATACCGAAGTCATCTCGTTCATCAAACGAAATATCCTTAGTCGGTTCGGTATCCCTTCCGAGATCGTCTGCGACAATGGTTCTCAGTTCATCAGCAACAAAACCAAAGAATTCTGCAGTAGAAATAACATCACCTTGTACACCTCAACACCAAGATATCCTCAAGCAAACGGCCAAGCCGAGTCAAGCAACAAAATCATCATCAACAACCTCAAGAAGCGCCTCGACGACGCCAAAGGAAGATGGGCAGACGAGTTACCTATGATCCTTTGGGCCGACATGACGACACCCATGACGGCAACCAATCACACTCCTTTCTCCTTAGTCTTCGGTTGCGAGACAGTCATTCCTCCCGAAGTCGAGCTCCCCACAACAAGAAGTAGTTTCATGACTCCAGGAATGAACGAATCAGTCTTGGCTTACGACATCGATACTGTTGACGAACTCAGAGAAGCAGCGTAGGTTAGGATGGCGTCCTACCAACAAGCAGTTGCAAATAGCTACAACAAGAATGTGAGGGCTCGAGTATTTAAGCAGGGAGATTTGGTCCTGCGCAAGGTCTTTCCAAACAAAAAGGATCCTCGACACGGAAAATTGGGCCCGACATGGGAAGGTCCCTACCAGATCGTGAGACGAACAGGACATGGTGCATACGAGTTGGTCGACAAAGACGACACACCCATCCCAAGAAGTTGGAATGCCACACACCTAAAACTGTACCATTTCTGAACACTCGAATAATTTTTTCTTTCTAGTTTTTTCTAACGCAACAGGTACTCTAGCATTAATCACCATTACGTCGATACCCCCGAGACAGAGTGGGCATGACGTATTACGAAGTCGAGAACATCTCGAACTGTATACACTTATAAGTAACAAGAAGTTAAGTTCCTCTCCTCTATCTTTTTTCCTTTCCTCCTTGTATGTTATCACCATTACTGACTTAGGCATCGGAGGGCCGTTGGCTCCACCAACGGCCAATCCTCACGCCATCGTCTTATTTTGCAGAAAACACCGTGGCGACATCATAAGTATACACTTAGGAGGAATAACGAACATAAAGACTCGACTCGACTTCGTCCCGTATTTCTCCTTGAACTCTTTCTTTCTTTCTTTTTTCTCCTTGTCGTAATTTCCTCTCATTTTTATGTTTCTCCATACTGACTTAAGCATCGGAGGGCCGTTGGTGACGCTCTGCTGTGTTGACAGTATGGTGCCCACATGGTGACGGATTCGACAAGGAGAAAACAGATGAAGCAAAATGTACAACACAGCATACAGGAAAACAAAAGTCGAAATTGTGCATGCATGTTCAGAAAAACAAAGTGAAAGGAAACAGTGTTCTTTTATTCAAAAATGATTGTACACATTACATATTACAAATCTTACAAACTACAAAACACAATTTAGGCCATTACAAAAACGCCTGGTACACTACAATGTACATTACATACATAACGGAATACAGATCTACATTTTCTACAGCATATATTTCTTGCAGGTTCCCCTTTGACAGGCTGGAGGCGTCACCAAAGTCGAACTCGAGGTATGTGCCCAACCTGCAAAACAAAACACCAAACCAAACACGTTTTTCCAAACACAAAGCAAGCAACACAGAATTCACAAACCACAAATATTTACATGACTTGCCCCGTTGGACAAGCCCAAAAACATTCAAAAGACTGTCGCCTTCAAGGCGAAACACAGCCACAAATATCTTTTCGACCTTCCCAAAGGCCGAACACACAAAATATTGTTTAAAAAAGCCATTGTTTAACAAACACAACATTCAAATTTTTAATTTTTAAGGAGGGGGGACAGAACTACTCCTGATGGTCTGGTGGGCCTGCATTCTCCCCTTGTTCGCCATCGCCTGGTGCCGCCATCGTCTCGACATCGGGGCTGGTTGAAGTTGCACCCTCCTCGACGTCTTCTTCATCGCTAACGGCACTAGTGGGGATATAGTCCTCGGGGAATGCAGTGTTGAACTGAGCAATGTCTTCGTCAGGAGTCCAGTTCACATGTTTGACCGCCTTGAACTCCTCCATCATCTCGGCCTTCATTTTCCAAGTGTAGTAACCAGCACACTCGTAAATCCTCGCCTTGACTTTGGAGAGAGACGTCTTCAGCTCGTTGACCTCAGCAACCAGCGTCTCCTTCTCAGCGTTCAACTGTGCGACCTCAGCAACCCCCTTCTCTTGACTCACCTGCAGCGCCTCAGCTCTCGCTGTCGCCTCCTTGGCCACACCGCCAAGACGATCGACTTACTGCTTTGCCTTCTTCATGTCGTTTTTCAGTTTTACTATTTGATCTTCTAACATGATGACGTGTGGTAGAGTAGATTGCAGGGCCTGTGCGAAAGCAAATTGTTTAAAGTTTCTAAAGTGACGAGATGAGGATGGAAGAGGCGAAGAAAATAAAAGGAAAAAGCAAACACGTACCCTCCATGCATCCGAGACGCTCTCGACAGTTGCAGCTACTGGGGACAAAGATTCCTGGCGCTCCCGGCTTGACGGCATCCAGAGGCGGTCGACCTCAGGCCAAAGATGAACCCGTGGCACATCTGCCGACCCGTAGTCGTCAGGGAACTCCATTGCAAGCTTCCTCTTCCGAGATGGAGGCGGCAACTTTTCCTCAGTAGGCAGAAGCGAGCTGGTCTCCCCCGTCACCGTGGCGTCAGTTGAAGCCTTTAGCGGCCTCGCTGGTGACAACACAGTGATGGGTTTGGCTCGAGACACACTTCCCAGTGACTCCAACCTCTTCCTCAGCAATGCATCCGCAGATGGGGCCTTGCCAGAGCGTGTCGACGGGCCAGTACCTGTTGACAGTAATCATTTGACGACTCAGTCTCGTCACAGCAGTTGTAAATTATATTTCATATTGAAAAGTGTTAGGTTATGATACATATGACAAAACATAAATCATGCGGAAAAACCTTAATGCCAGGAAACATATTATTTACACATAATCATTTAGCATAATTTAGGAGCATACACTTTGTAGCGTGTCTTCCCTAGCTGCGCCCGAACCGAACAAGAACAAGTCTTTAGGACTCCAAATGTCGTCCCTCCGTAGATAGTCCACAGTACGTCCGGATCCGCCTCAAGTTAGACCAACTAGAATCGCCCTTAAGGTTACTAGGAATTTCGGCTATTGTGTTTGCAAGTGTATGGCTGATTTTTCTTTCAAAAACTTACCTTTAGAATACTTCAATCCCGTGTCTATAAATTATGACCCTAGGCTCTTATTTATAGAGGTATGGAAAGGGAATTGGAATCCTAGTAGGATACGAATTAATTAAACTTAGAATCCTATAAGAACTCTAATTAATTAATTTATCCTTTTAGGAATAGGAATTTAATCATATACCAAATCCTAATAGCTTTAGGAATCGTGCATGAACACAAACACACACACGCACGGCAGCCACGAGGGCCGCCCATGCGCGTGCGTGCGAGCAGCAGCCCACGCCACGAGGCCCACACAGCCGTGGCCTTGGCGCGCGCTGGGCCTGCCTTGCGGTGGGCCTGGGCGCTGCCTTGGCTGGGCGTGTGGCGTGCGTTTGGCTTGCTGGGCGATGGCCCGACTTCGTGCTGGGCCTTCGTCCGGCAGGCCTCGTCCGATGCTTATTCGTACGATAAGCTTCCGATTAAATTCCCGGTTCCGGAATTCTTTTCCGATACGAACAATATTTAATATTTCCGATTCCGGAATTAATTTCCGTTTCGAACAAATATTTAATATTTCCGTTTCCGGAATTATTTTCCGATTCCGATAATATTTTCGATTCTGACAATATTTCCGTTTCCGGCAATATTTCCGATTCCGGCAATATTTCCATTTCGGATAATATTTTCCGATACGTACCATGTTTCCGATTCTGGCAACATCTACGACTTGGATAATATTTATATTTCCGATACGATCCATATTTCCGTTTCCGGCAATATCACCGTTTCCGGAGTATTCACTTGCTTGTGACGATCTCAGCTCCCACTGAAACCAAGATCCGTCGATTCCGAATATCCATAGATGGAGTATTTAATGCCATTAAATACTTGATCCGTTTACGTACTATTTGTGTGACCCTACGGGTTCAGTCAAGAGTAAGCTGTGGATTAATATCATTAATTCCACTTGAACTGAAGCGGCCTCTAGCTAGGCATTCAGCTCACTTGATCTCCCTGAATTATTAACTTATTAATTAATACTGAACCGCATTTATTAGACTTAACATTGAATGCATACTTGGACCAAGGGCATTATTTCCTTCAATCTCCCACTTGTCCTTAGGGACAAGTGTGCATTTCCTAATTCCTTTGTCGCTCGATGCTTGCTCTTGAACATAAGGTAAGAGTTGTCATCCTTATTATGTCCAGAGGTGTTTCTCGGTTTCAGAGTTCAACTGATCAAATAAACAGATAATCATAGCCTATGATTCATCCGAGCACGGCCATGCATTTTACAGTTTCTAGCTCTCCGAGTGGCCTTGTACAACTTTTAAGCATCTCATCCCGATTTATGGGAGGACAATCCCAATCTTGCGATCTTGAGATTAGACTTCGTTTGATAGATGATTACCTGAGCGTTGCCTTTATAGCCTCCTTTTACGGTGCGACGGTTGGTCAACGTCAAAGCAACCAGTTCTCAAACAAGTAATCTCAAATCACTCAGGTATTGAGGATTTAGTGTCTAATAATTTTAATGAAATTTACTTATGACAGATTTTCATCTCTTACAGTAAAGTTTCATAGGTCTATCCGATACTAGTCTTCCCAAAGTAAGTATCTATGCAAATGGTTACGACATTTCCATGTCCACATAGTTCAAGAAACAGAACTACTAGTCATCTTGCATTCCAGTCGTCTAACGTTTTCTATGCGTCCAATTTTATAGAAAACTCCGACCAGGGACCATTTTCAACTTTTGACATTCAAGTTCACTTGATAGACATTTCTTAGTCACAGGACTGGTCCTGACAGTCTATCTTGAATATATCGTCAAATTGAAGGGACTCATCATTTAATACTAAACCAAGATTAAATGGAATATGAAAATATATTTCATATATGATAAATGTTCAACCCCAATGTTTTACAACCGTGGGCCTCTAACCCATCTTTAAAACAGTTCATGGAATTCAAAGCTATGCTTGATTTCTAGTGCTACAATGTGAGTGTTGCTTCTCACTTGTTGCATAGGTTTAGTTATCATGCTTTGCCAATCTTAATATCCTTTTTATCGAATGTTTTTCGAGATAAGATGATAAGATCCTTTGAGTTTGTTTATTATGTGATCTAGTCTTTCTTACTTAAATAGTGGTTTTACGCATTTTGCAATGAAGAACCATCAAGTCAGCAGACATGTGATCCAGCCAAGTTCAGTGAAGAACTTTTTAATGTAAACAACTCAGTTTTATTGCTTCTTAGGCAATAAGTACTTCTACTTCAACTGTATAGGTTGCTAGTGATGCTTTGGTTTGGATTTACTTATCCAAGCAGTTCACGGATATGTGGAAGACTTTCCAGCTGTATCTTAGAACATAGAAATTAATATTTAATTTCCCACGCAACAACTCATGGTCTCCAATCCATGTTGCCATTTCAAAACACGATGCTCTATAGCTCGTCCTTATCAATGGTTAACTCCAAATGGTCTTGCTTGATCCTTTGCCAGTGTTTATGCGTGTAGCATCAATATTTAGCATATCTTTATTTCCTTGAATCAAGAACTATTCCTATGTACCTTTTCAAGTACCATAAGTATTCTTGATCTCAATCTAGTTGATCTTCACTTAGATCAATAGAGATTGGTATATGTTCATCATGCCTAAAGTCATACGATACGTTTTTGGCGATCCTCATATTATATCATACATGATAAATTCTTTTGCAGAATAATTCCCAATTGAATTCTATTCATGTAACTTTAGCTCATCTAGTTTCAGTAGATACTAAATCCAGCTAAATTCTTTGACATATAATATAGGTTAAGAATCTTACTTAGATCCTTTGATGTTTAACTTAGTAAATGCTTATACATAGTTCAAACATTCTTTACTTAGATTTATTCACATGGGTCGAATATCTCCAATGGAGTCTTTCGTGTTTGATTTAGTACATTCCATTACTTAATCCAAAATAATATTATAAGATCTTTGTAAATAGATCTTAATACCCAGTATGTACTAAGTTTCGCCATGGTCCATCATTGATGAATAATTTCAAACCTAACTTATTAGCATTTGAATGTTATTTCACAATAGAGAGATATGTGTGTGATACGCATAGGACCAATTAAGTTTTATGTACTACCACTAAACTTCTTATATATCTATAAGAATCATGTACATTTTATAAAACTAAAATACTTATTAGCTTCACTAAAATACAATTCCAATTCCCAATTGCTTGCTTAAATCTGTACTTAGATTTCATAAGCTAGCATTCATTTCAAGCATTATTTGGATCCACAAATCCTATGACATGCCATGTACACAGTTTCTTCCAACATTTGAATGAGGAAGATGTTTTGTCATCCAATTGTCATATATACCAATATGCAATCAGTGCTTGAATTATAGACTTAAGCATTACGATTTTGCATGAGGTTTCAACACAATCCACACCGTGAATTTGCTTGTAACCTTTAGCAACAAATCTAGCTTTGTGTGTGAACACAATTTCATGTTTGATGGTTTTTATCCTTAAAACAAACTTGCAACCAATAGGTGTGAAACTATTCTTGCAAATCAACAAAATTTCACTTTTGTCATCAAAACATTGAGTATGTTTTATTGCCTCTAACCATTTAAAACATTGAGTCTATATATGGCCTCTAACCATTTTAGGGAATCTGGGTTTCGTCATAGCTTTCTTACAAGTCACAAACTCATTAATCTACATGATAATAGTTTGACTGCAAGTTGTAGGGTTCTTCACTATCTAATAGAAGAATCGCATAGCTTCAGTGACATGAACTCCATGTTTCTTCACTATCTAATAGAAGAATCTCATAGTTTCAGCGACTTGAACTCTATGCCTACATGGGTATAGAACATCAAACAATAGAATATCAATAGCCACTTTAAAGTCCTTTGAATATTCTGTTCTCCTTGAAGCACTTGTAAAGTCTTCTAAGAGATGTCTATTCTTTAAAATCCACTTCTAAAGTCCTTAAAGAATACGTGTTTGGATTTTCTAAAGAACTTCGAAAAGCCTCCGGAATGTCCGTTTTATGTTTGTTGTTCGCCTCGAAGACTTTCGAGGTCTATTTTCTCCCACTTGTCATTTTGGAAACGAATTTCCAAAAGGACATTATTTCGAGCAAACAAACATTATGTTCTCAAAAATTCGTGGTAGGAACAATACCCTTGTGTCTCATTTGAATATATCACAATGAAACGTATATCTATATTTGGGCCTTAGTTTGTTGAATAACAAACACTAAGCTCCCACTGAGTTTAGGAACTCTTTAGATATATTATAAAAAGATGTTCTGAAATTACTTTTCAATAGCTTTGACGAATTTGGTTTAGTTTGGTGGTTGTTGAGCATTTTGTTTTAGAAATTATAGGAAAAGTCTTTATGATTCATCATTGATCGAATCAAGTACTAATCGACTTCGATCATTCCAACTTAGATATGCCATATCTTATGGAGCTAGATTGTGAAATTACAACACACAATCATTGATGATCATTTTTGGTCTCAAGCAATCATTAACATGATCTATCCTAGATCTTTATGATTTCTTACCAAGTGGGATTTATACTTCTGAATCTTTGAACTACCCAAACAGATTCAACTTATATCACATTGAGTAAATAAACCTATATTCACTCAAATCTGTGTGAAATAATAAAGTCATAAAACATTTCTTTAGCTTTGAACTCTATTGTGTAGGCGTTCTAACAATAGTTCATATCTTTTGTTACTTTCAACAAGTAAGACTAGTTGTCTTAAATTGATCTAGAAATCAATGAACTTTCAAAAGTCCATCAAAATAGAGCTTTTGAATGTTAACTTGTTGATATGGTCTAAGCAACAACGCCAAAGATTAATGGAACTCAAATCAAGGGTTTGATTTGAACCTAGTAAAGTTCTTATTTAAAGAGTTGTTTGTTTTAATCAAGCATATTGACTCAACCCGTAAATGACCATTTCATTCAAATAAACAAACAAACATTGTTCTTGAATGTGAGTCTTTCTGTGTTTGAAAACAGAAATTCAGGTATGCTGATTATGGAACAAAATAGCCATTAAGTTCCAGCCTTTGAAAGGACTTAAAACAAACTTAGATGACCCTACAACTAATGTAGCATTGCCATGCTTCATTTCCCACTTGTAGGTCATTAGCGTATCCTAGCTTCCATTGTTTGAGTTATTACCGAAGTAAGAACCTCAAGCGGTATATGATACCAAGGAAGTTTGATTGCTAGGTCACTTCTCTTTAAACATAAACTTATAGGTAGAAACGGAATTGTAAATTCCTTTCATTTGTTCCTTTGTTTTCCTATTTCTTGTACCCTTTCTTATAGTCTCAAGAATTGAATTCTCTAGTGTTGACTTTTTATACTTTGTTAGACATGTCCAATGCCACTCCAACAAAGTTCTTACCATTTTATTTATGTTGAGTATTCTTTTCAACTAGATGATCTTACCAGAAGCTTCTAAAGTTCTCTTAGCATCTATCTATTCGAATGTAGAATTAAATGGAAAAAGATATTAGGTTGTTAACCATTGGTAAAGCTAAGCGTTTTAAACTCAATGCTTTATGATCTCAAAACTACAGTGTATTTTGAATTCACAAGCACCAATTGGTTTGCCATTCGATTTTGATACTCGAAAACAACCATAAAAGTCACTATAAGAAACGTACGTTTTAAATTGCTCATTTTCTCTCATTTCCGTGAATCGTTCTTGGATTCACTACCAATCGAGGAAATTTACTATTACCTTTCTAAAAGGATTTACTGCAGTGCAAGATATTTAATTATAAACAATAATTAAAACATAGATTGAAGCATGCAAAGTCTAAACATTTATCATGAGTAATAACTTGAAAATTAAAGCAATCATGCAATTTAAACAAGTCATTAGCATTTTATTCGAGTTATGTGTTCTGGCAGGTGTGCATAAAATGATTCCAAGACCCTAAAACCATTGAAGAATTAAGCACATTATGTATTTTGACTCAATTCTAAAATATTTTAGGTAAGCAAAAGCCTTTTGCTAATAGTCTAGAAACTACTCTTGGTTGATAGGTACGTCTAAGAACTTATTAGGTAAACCTATCGATTTTGCCACGACATGAAAGGACTCCTTACTTATATCGTTGAATTTCACCAAAACTAACATGTACTCACAATTATTTGTGTACCTTGCCCCTTTAGGACCAATAAGTAACACCTGAGCGAAAACTATTACTAGATTGATGTAAAGGATATCCAAGCAAGTGTATATTTTGGCATGGCACCTTTTAACTCAATTTTTAAGTTTGGAACTTCAGGCTTTTACTATGTTGGTTAGATTTTAAGTGAATTAAAATCCTTAATCATGCAACATAATCAAGCTTTGATCTCATGCATATTTAAGACATATTTAAAAGCAATAAATAACTTAAAACATGCATAAGATAAATGTGATCTAGTATGGCCCGACTTCATCTTGAAGCTTCAACTTCAAAGTCCGTCTCGAAAAAGGAAATTCGTCTTGAAATTCACCGTGGGAGACGCCATTTTCTCCAAATAGGATAAGCTATAATTAAAACTAATTAGAACTATTTGATGGTACGCAGACCATTTTTAAATTTAAAAACAAATTTGGTGCTTTAGACCAATTACATTCAAATTAATGGTACGCAGACCATATTTTCTATCCTATTTGGGCCATACTAGTCACTTCATAACCTGCAAAACAATACATATACAATATATACCATTCACCCATTCATTATCATGAATGGCCCACATAATTGGTTAGTTAAAACACATTGTATGCATCACATAAATATTTGCAGCAATTAATCAAGGGCACCAATACTCTACAAATTATTCAGTCCTTATTAATTCTAATCAAGTTGTTTTAACCTTAAGGATTTGTAGACCTAATCAAGAGTTTATGACTAAAAAGGGCTCCCACTTAAAGCAATAAATTCATATGCTTTACTAATTTTAAACATAAAAATGTATTTCGAGTCTAACCGGAAACATAAAAATTTAATTAAAATTTAAAGCTCATATAAATTTATCATTGAATCCATTTATTTGATTTATTTTCAGTCGAATTTAAATTAATTCAAGAATTTAATTTTAGTAAAATAATTAGAATAAATAAAATTTATTACAATTATATTATTCAAAATTAAAATCCAAGAAAATAATTTAAATTATTAATTTTAAAATTAATTAAAATTACATGAACTGAAAATTTCAAATTAAAATTTTTAAAACGATTTAATCGTAATACAAGGTACGCACATCACCACGCAACGCACAACCATAGGCCACACGCACGCAGCCATCGCTTGGCCACGTGCGCGCAGCCTCTGTGCTGTGTCGCATCTGCTGCTGCACACAATCGCAAAGCATCACTCGAAGCACGCTAGCCACTGCTCGCTGCGCGCGCCAGCGCTCGTGCAGGCGTAGCGCTCGTCGCACGCGAGCCAGCGCTCGCTGCGCACGAGGCTTCGATGCAGGCGTAGCGCTCGTCGCACGCGAGCCAGCGCTCGCTGCGCGCGAGGCTTCGATCGCTGCGCGAGGCAGTGCGCGTTGTGGCGCAGCACGCTT
This sequence comes from Spinacia oleracea, assembly GCF_020520425.1. NCBI lineage: Eukaryota > Viridiplantae > Streptophyta > Magnoliopsida > Caryophyllales > Amaranthaceae > Spinacia > Spinacia oleracea. The sequence goes on along the minus strand of NC_079491.1, from coordinate 108,137,834 downwards.
GCTGCCCACACGCGACTGCTCGCTGCCTTGCTCCTCACCCTCGCCCATTCGCCCATCGCACATAGCACACGACACAAGGCAGGGCTACTGCCTTGTGCTCGTGCACCATTGCCTTGCTCGCTGCATTCGTACCGCATGGGCGACGAGCTCCCTTGCTCGTCGTCGCATGCCCGCACTATACAACAGCCCTTAAGGGTAACACGTAGCGTCCATTGCTTTGTGCGTGCAAGTTCTATGAGCGAATTGCATGAAAATTAAAACTTTTATTTTCAAAATTAATGACAAATTAATAAATCATATTAATTTCATAATTTTAGGGCGAAAATTCGAAAATTTATTAATTAATTAATTTCCGATTAACATGGATTCAAGTCTAGGTCATAAAAATTTATAATTTAACACAAATTAACAATTTTTATGGTTGTTTTTAATCATAGGTATCTAATTAAATTATTAATTAATTATGAAAATCAAATCAATTCTAAATTATTCGAATTTTCAACAAATTAATCATAATTACAAATTAGATTGCATAATTAACAAGGCTAGGCATTCAAACTTGTTAAACATATACAGTAGGTCAATCAAAAATTCAAGATTTATCAACAAGAATCGCAAATATTTAATTTAACATCTTAAATTTACAAACTTTTGCGTTCGAAAAACTAAAACCTCCGAAAAGTCATAGTTAGGCTTCGAATTTGAGAATGCCTTTTACATGCGGAATTGACACAAAAATCACTCGATTTGGATGAGTAACGAAGAAACTGCCGAAAAACTGCGTACATATAATTAAATAAACGCAATTTGCAATTAATTAACAATTACGAAAATTAATCACCCCTTTTAATTCCTTGCAAATTTGTATAATTTAACCATGTTCATGCAATTTAGATTATGAAAATAATAAGAGGCTCGTGATACCACTGTTAGGTTATGATACATATGACAAAACATAAATCATGCGGAAAAACCTTAATGCCAGGAAACATATTATTTACACATAATCATTTAGCATAATTTAGGAGCATACACTTTGTAGCGTGCCCTCCCTAGCTGCGCCCGAACCGAACAAGAACAAGTCTTTAGGACTCCAAATGTCGTCCCTCCGCAGGTAGTCCATAAACGTCCGGATCCACCTCAAGTTAGACCAACTAGAATCGCCCTTAAGGTTACTAGGAATTTCGGCTATTGTGTTTGCAAGTGTATGGCTGATTTTTCTTTCAAAAACTTACCTTTAGAATACTTCAATCCCGTGTCTATAAATTATGACCCTAGGCTCTTATTTATAGAGGTATGGAAATGGAATTGGAATCCTAGTAGGATACAAATTAATTAAACTTAGAATCCTATAAGAACTCTAATTAATTAATTTATCCTTTTAGGAATAGGAATTTAATTATATACCAAATCCTATTAGCTTTAGGAATCGTGCATGAACACAAACACACACACGCACGGCAGCCACGAGGGCCGCCCATGCGCGTGCGTGCGAGCAGCAGCCCACGCCACGAGGCCCACACAGCCGTGGCCTTCGCGCGCGCTAGGCCTGCCTTGCGGTGGGCCTGGGCGCTGCCTTGGCTAGGCGTGTGGCATGCGTTTGGCTTGCTGGGCGATGGCCCGGCTTCGTGCTGGGCCTTCGTCCGGCAGGCCTCGTCCGATGCTTATTCGTACGATACGCTTCCGATTAAATTCCCGGTTCCGGAATTCTTTTCTGATACGAACAATATTTAATATTTCCGATTCCGGAATTAATTTCCATTTCGAACAAATATTTAATATTTCCGTTTCCGGAATTATTTTCCGATTCCGATAATATTTCCGATTCTGACAATATTTCCGTTTCCGGCAATATTTCCGATTCCGGCAATATTTCCATTTCCGATAATATTTTCCGATACGTACCATGTTTCCGTTTCCGGCAACATCTACGACTTGGATAATATTTATATTTCCGATACGATCTATATTTCCGTTTCCGGCAATATCATCGTTTCCGGAGTATTCACTTGCTTGTGACGATCTCAGCTCCCACTGAAACCAAGATCCGTCGATTCCGAATATCCATAGATGGAGTATTTAATGCCATTAAATACTTGATCCGTTTACGTACTATTTGTGTGACCCTACGGGTTCAGTCAAGAGTAAGTTGTGGATTAATATCATTAATTCCACTTGAACTGAAGCGGCCTCTATCTAGGCATTCAGCTCACTTGATCTCACTGAATTATTAACTTGTTAATTAATACTGAACCGCATTTATTAGACTTAACATTGAATGCATACTTGGACCAAGGGCATTATTTCCTTCAAAAAGGGCGACGAACCCAAAAAATGTAAACTAACCCTAATCCATGTTTACATGTTGATGTCGACATGTTCGCAGGTTCATAAACTTCTTCCTCTTGAGAAGGCTCTTCGCGTTCGAACTTGAGGCCGATGAAAGCTCTGTCCTTTAGAGGGACCCCCAACAGCACATCAGTCTTTTCTATGGCTTCGGCACCGACACCAACTATGTCGAAAGATGCAGCTACAAAAACACAAAAGTGAGACAAAGTCAAATCAACAAGCCCAAAAAACACCAAAAAACAAACAAGATACCTCTAGCCATCCACTCCCCCGTCAAGAAGTCGGAGTCAGGCCCTAAACTAGCCAACTCCACAAAAAAGAACCGACCCATCCACCCGCGGTCATTCGACTTGTCCGCAACAAGAAGAGCCTCCCTATCGTCCTTGACATGCAGCAAGTACCTACCAGCCTCATAATTTTGGACCTTGTAGGTGTACACAAGGTCCTCAACCCGGAACTCCATATCCAGTTTGCCGGCCAGATGGTCGACCAAGTGCATCACCCTCCAGACCTGCGGCATCAGTTGCGCCGGCGGCACCGCCAGTGCCCTTAGAACTCCTCGCACCAGTGGCGAGAAGGGATAAGTATACCCAATTCTGAAGGGATACTCGTAGAAGCACACCCAGCCGTCCGATACCCAATCGACCCGTTCGTCGGGCTGCGGCAAACGAATTACCGCCGACGGAGGGAAACCACACTCCTCCCTGAGCGCTTCCACATCTTGCTTCCCCCAAGTGGCCGGCCGAGCATTCTTTCTGTCCAAAATGTGGGTAGGGCTGAAAATTGGCCTCTCAACCAGATCGCACTCCACTACCACTCTCTTGTTCTTCGCGCGGGTGGATTTCGTCCCCATTCGTTGCGACATAGAGGAAATCAAAGAAAGAAAGAAGAAGAGAAGAAGATGGAAACCGAGCAGTTACCTGAAAGAAGGAGAGAGAAAAGAGCGCCGATCGTTTTTTTCTGGGAAAGAGAAGAGAGAGATTGCAGAAGTGATTGCGGATGGTTGGAAGCGCAGTCCTATTTATTGGCGCAGATGGACGGTTGGCTTCTCCAAGGAAAAAGTCATCATGATCCTAACGCCGTCAGTGTTGGGGAGGTTAAGAGGCGGTTTCCGTTTTTCCTTCCGTGAAACCCATTTTTCCTTCTTGAACTTCCCGGAATAAATTCAAAATGGGTTTGGGGACAATTGTTAGGGGGAAAAATACCCTCTTGGTGACGTGGGCATATGTGGAAAGCATTGCTTACGTGGCTGCCAACAAGGCGCAAGGTGGCATTATTCGAACGGTATTCCCAACTGCTGGGCTCAGAACGGACGTTACAAACCCTTGATGAAGCCGGCCTTCATTATGCATTTATTATCTAATTATGGGCAATTTTTCCATAAACGTTACATTCTTGTTGTAAATGCCTATAAAATGGCTTAGTCTTGTCTATTTTAGATACATGATTTCCAAGCAATAAACCTATGATTATCTTATGCTATTACAACTTACTCTCACCATTCTCAATTATCTAGCTCGATCGATTGTTAGCACCTTCATCAAGGCAAGCTCGTCTCTAAGTCGAATTTTCCCAAAACAATGGCTATTTTATGAAGAACTTTTGTCTAAGAATCACTTTAAGGGTTAATATTATTTGGAAACTAACCAGATGGTCAATGGAGTATACATTGTGAATATCATGTGCCAGGGAATCATAAAAGATTACCTTGTAGGTTCTAGAATTTGATATCTTGACTGCATGTCCATGTATAACAAATTGTTATAGAACTTATATTCTATAGAACTTGAATGTTTCTAGGAAACCGTTCCTTAAAAAACAAAGATTGTGAATGATATGATGTGTAGAATTTTGATGGATGGACTAACTTTCCCGTGCTTCATCATTTATATTTTCATACTATCTCTGACCTGAAAATGATCTATGATGAGGGTATATGGAATTATGGATTATTACCTGTAGACATGCGATCTTAGTGTGAAGGCCTATTCTCAATGTGGATGATATCTTGTTTTATTTTCTGAACGATGTAGATTATATTTTTCTGAATTCTGATATAAATTGTATGACGTTTTTGTTGGCAAGTGGTCAAGTTTCTATTAATATACTAAAACGTAATGTACTTCAGGTGTTTTCTCTTTCGGTGACTGAAATTGGAAGTCTGGTGAGTCTTGGTTCAAGAGATTCATGTGAATTTTTTCATGATCCAAACAAAGGAAAAAGGTACTGAATTCGTAAATGATGCTTATTCTTCCTTTTCTACTTCATTAGAAATGCTGTAGTTGTTTAATATTGTAAAGGGTAGTAAAGTGGTAAAGTGGAGAGAGGATGGTTTGGATGTTCATCCCTTTGTTTCTTTTTCCTTGATTTGTCTTCCGGCTTCCTTCCAAACTGAGATATTCAGCAAGTAAAAGGAGTTGTTGCATGATTTTATTTATTTGTTAAATGAGCTGAAATACATTAAAAGGTGCTTCAAGCTGGGGAAATAAGCATATGTAGATAAGTTAGATTGCCTATCAACTACGCTTGATATTGTATCAAACGTCTTAGACCTAAGTAGTCCTATGAAATTTACTGAGATTTCATCGGATACTCTAGCAGAAAGTAGCAGGGGCTGAACTAAGCCAGCAGGGATTTGGAGCAATGCCTTTTGTTTTGACAGATACCACATATATGCACCATAGTTTGCCACACCCTTTTTCATCCCATCCAAAACTAGTCCTCACTTCGCTGCCATCTTCAGGACCTCAAGTAAGTTTTTAAGTCTCCACCTCTCACGGTAATCTTTCATTAACAAGGGAATGAAAGAAGAATAACTAGGGATGAGATACAACCCCATACACATAATCCCCCATTAACCAAAGCAACCCCACTTGTTGTTCCTCGATCAATTTGAGATCCTGGATGATTTTCTGAATGAGAGAGTCTTCCTTTACCTCTGTATGTAATTCTGCCAATCCATTATAAGTCACCAATGCACCAAATTCTATTTCCCTTCACTCTTGTGAGGTAAAGCACCTGCTACTCTGACAGAGGAACCTGGTTTATATTGAATCTCAAAATCAAACACAATCAGATTACTTATCCACTTTTGATAATCTGCCCTGAGTTGCCTTTGTTGCATAGATAGCTTGAAAATAGATGTCTACCCATAGCTTCTTGACAATTCATCCCCTTGTTTCTTTGTCCTTGATTTGTCTTTCAGCTGCCATCCAATCTGAGACATTCAGCATGTAGACGATGTAGTAGAGATGTGTTACTATGACTGTGTGGCTTAAAGCTTCTTAACTATGCATTTCTAGTTGCTGCTTCAGAATATAGAAGTTTAGCTCCGCAAAACAAAGCCTTATTCCGAAAAAGATGGGGTTGGCTTCACAGATAGAGTAAACTTCTGATTAACCTTATAATCGCCATGTATGTCTTACTGAATTTTCCAACATCTTGTCATGCAGATTCATTGACTGGACCAAATTCAGTTGTCGGTGGCGCCCTTGTGGTTCATGAACTTGAGGATGGCCTTGGAAAAGGTATAATTCTCTGATACTTGGTTGAATTGTTGGCTGAATATATGTCAGTAGTCGTCGTCGTCAGTAGTCTTGCAAAGCTAGTCGTCGTCAGTAGTCTCTTTATGCAAAGCTAGTCGTGGTCAGGACTTATGTTATTTTGAAATCACAAAATACAATGTCATTTACATGATGAACTTTCGGAGTTATTCTACTATCAATTACTTTTCACCCATGATAAGATATGCATCTTCCGGAATACGCAATTGTGGCCGTGAAGCAATAAATGAGTTCAAACTTCTTGTTAGAGAAGCACATAAAAGGGACATTGAGGTGCAATATCTAGCTAACATGTTTATTTCTTTTCTGTAGATTTCGACAAGTTTACTTATTCTTTCTAATTTGACAGGTAATCATGGTGGTAGTCTTTAATCACACGGCTGAAGGAAATGAGAAAGGTCCAATTTTTTCTTTCAGAGGCACTGACAACTGTATTTTCTATATGCTCGCATCCAAGGTATGTCTTAGTGTTTGTCATGATTTATGAGACAGATATTCAGTTGGTTCTGTGCGTCAGTTGGTTCTTTAGTTCTGTGCTTCTATTGGTTCTTTAGTTCTATGCTGCTTCTGTTAGTTCCTAGACCTTTAAACAAGGATAATTCAGCTTTCTTTTTTAACTTTTCAAGAGTAAACATGGATAGTTCATTAGTAGATGATCATGTTGTGTTCTTTAAATCAGTAGCTGGTGATGGACTATGGTTATCAATTTTGATCTCCATTTACATTGTTTTGATAATCAGGATATGATTAGCAAGTTTGCAGCTAAGAGTACTCTAACTTGTTAGCTAACTCATATTTTGAGATTAAATAGGAACCAATTGGCATATAAATGAACCGTTCTTATTTATTTATTTTAATTTCATCATTAGCCATACACAAAATCAGTAAAATATTTGAAATAAAATCCCAATACTTCTACAACTGACTTTCTATAGGTTACAGAAAACTGAGATCATATTTTCACATACACGATATGTCATATTTTGACTAAAATAGTGGTTTTCGCTCCCAAGTCTCAATTGATGAACCAAAAAAGGAATTCTAAACGCTTTTCATGTTTAGTTCACTTAGTATTAGATTTCCAATCCTCATTCTCATCTACTTTGGTAAATTTATGCACATCTAAGGCTCGTTTTGGTCATTATAGGTCATATGTACCTATATCGAGCCAAATGAGCCTTAAATGTGCATAAAGAACTTGAAATGAATCTTAGTAAACTCTAACTAAGCATATCAAACAAAAAAAAGGTTTAGAAAGTGTCCTTAAGTTTATTTGTTGATATTTGGGATCAAAAATGTCATTTTGGGCCAAATATGACCTATATCGTCCCAATTGAGCCTTAGATGTGCATAAAGAACTTGAAATGAATCTTAATAACTTATAACTAAGCATATCAAACATAAAAAAGATTTAGAAAGTGTCCTTAGGTTCATTTGTTGATAGTTGGGATCGAAAATGCCATTTTTGGCCATAAATGACCTATATCGACCCAAATGAACCTAGGCGTTCATAACGAAGTTGAAACGAGTCTTATAAACATATAACTAATCATATGAATCATGAAAAACGTTTAGAATATGGAAATAAGTTCGTTTGTTGGTAGTTGGGATCGAAAATGCCATTTTTGGCCATAAATGACCTATATCGACCCAAATGACCCTTAGGCGTGCATAACGAACTTGAAATGAGTCTTATATTCATATAACTAATCATATAAATCATGAAAAATGTTTAGAATGTGGATATAAGTTCGTTTGTTGGTAGTTGGGATCGAAAATGCCATTTTTGGCCATAAATGACCTATATCGACCCAAATGACCCTTAGGCATGCATAACGAACTTAAAATGAGTTTCATAAACATATAACTAATCATATGAATTGTTAAAAAGGTTTAGAATTTGAATATAAGTTCGTTTGTTGGTAGTTGGGATTGAAAATGCCATTTTTGACCATAAATGACCTATATCGACCCAAATGACCCTTAGGCGTGCATAACGAACTTGAAATGAGTCTTATAATCATATAAATCATGAAAAAGGTTTAGAATGTGGATATAAGTTCGTTTGTTGGTAGTTGGGATCGAAAATGCCATTTTTGGCCATAAATGAATTATATCGACCCAAATGACCCTTAGGCGTGCATAATGAACTTGAAATGAGTCTTATAATCATATAACTAATCATATAAATCATGAAAAAGGTTTAGAATGTGGATATAAGTTCGTTTGTTGGTAGTTGGGATCGAAAATGCCATTTTTGGCCATAAATGACCTATATCGACCCAAATGACCCTTAGGCGTGCATAACGAACTTGAAATGAGTCTTATAATCATATAACTAATCATATAAATCATGAAAAATATTTAGAATGTGGATATAAGTTCTTTTGTTGGTAGTTGGGATCGAAAATGCCATTTTTGGCCATAAATGACCTATATCGACCCAAATGACCCTTAGGCATGCATAACGAACTTGAAATGAGTTTCATAAACATATAACTAATCATATGAATCGTTAAAAAGGTTTAGAATTTGAATATAAGTTCGTTTGTTGATAGTTGGGATCGAAAATGCCATTTTTGGCCATAAATGACCTATATCGACCCAAATGAACCTAGGCGTTCATAACGAACTTGAAATGAGTCTTATAAACATATAACTAATCATATGAATCATGAAAAACGTTTAGAATATGGAAATAAGTTCGTTTGTTGGTAGTTGGGATCGAAAATGCCATTTTTGGCCATAAATGACCTATATCGACCCAAATAACCCTTAGGCGTGCATAACGAACTTGAAATGAGTCTTATAATCATATAACTAATCATATAAATCATGAAAAATGTTTAGAATGTGGATATAAGTTCGTTTGTTGGTAGTTGGGATCGAAAATGCCATTTTTGGCCATAAATGACCTATATCAACCCAAATGACCCTTAGGCATGCATAACGAACTTGAAATGAGTTTCATAAACATATAACTAATCATATGAATCGTTAAAAAGGTTTACAATTTGAATATAAGTTCGTTTGTTGGTAGTTGGGATTGAAAATGCCATTTTTGACCATAAATGACCCATATCGACCCAAATGACCCTTAGGCGTGCATAACGAACTTGAAATGAGTCTTCTAATCATATCACTAATCATATAAATCATGAAAAAGGTTTAGAATGTGGATATAAGTTCGTTTGTTGGTAGTTGGGATCGAAAATGCCATTTTTGGCCATAAATGACTTATATCGACCCAAATGACCCTTAGGCGTGCATGATGAACTTGAAATGAGTCTTATAATCATATAGCTAATCATATAAATCATGAAAAAGGTTTAGAATGTGGATATAAGTTCGTTTGTTGGTAGTTGGGATCGAAAATGCCATTTTTGGCCATAAATGACCTATATCGACCCAAATGACCCTTAGGCGTGCATAACGAACTTGAAATGAGTCTTATAATCATATAACTAATCATATAAATCATGAAAAATGTTTAGAATGTGGATATAAGTTCTTTTGTTGGTAGTTGGGATCGAAAATGCCATTTTTGGCCATAAATGACCTATATCGACCCAAATGACCCTTAGGCATGCATAACGAACTTGAAATGAGTTTCATAAACATATAACTAATCATATGAATCGTTAAAAAGGTTTAGAATTTGAATATAAGTTCGTTTGTTGATAGTTGGGATCGAAAATGCCATTTTTGGCTATAAATGACCTATATCGACCCAAATGAACCTAGGCGTTCATAACGAACTTGAAATGAGTCTTATAAACATATAACTAATCATATGAATCATGAAAAACGTTTAGAATATGGAAATAAGTTCGTTTGTTGGTAGTTGGGATCGAAAATGCCATTTTTGGCCATAAATGACCTATATCGACCCAAATGACCCTTAGGCGTGCATAATGAACTTGAAATGAGTCTTATAATCATATAACTAATCATGTAAATCATGAAAAAAGTTTAGAATGTGGATATAAGTTCGTTTGGTCGTAGTTGGGATCGAAAATGCCATTTTTGGCCATAAATGACCTATATCGACCCAAATGACCCTTAGGCATGCATAACGAACTTGAAATGAGTTTCATAAACATATAACTAATCATATGAATCGTTAAAAAGGTTTAGAATTTGAATATAAGTTCATTTGTTGGTAGTTGGGATTGAAAATGCCATTTTTTACCATAAATGACCTATATCGACCCAAATGACCCTTAGGCGTGCATAACGAACTTGAAATGAGTCTTATAATCATATAACTAATCATATAAATCATGAAAAAGGTTTAGAATGTGGATAAAAGTTTGTTTGTTGGTAGTTGGGATCGAAAATGCCATTTTTGGCCATAAATGACTTATATCGACCCAAATGACCCTTAGGCGTGCATAATGAACTTGAAATGAGTCTTATAATCATATAACTAATCATATAAATCATGAAAAAGGTTTAGAATGTGGATATAAGTTCGTTTGTTGGTAGTTGGGATCGAAAATGCCATTTTTGGCTATAAATGACCTTTATCTACCCAAATGACCCTTAGGCGTGCATAACAAACTTGAAATGAGTCTTATGATCATATAACTAATCATATAAATCATGAAAAATGTTTAGAATGTGGATATAAGTTCGTTTGTTGGTAGTTGGGATCGAAAATGCCATTTTTGGCCATAAATGACCTATATCGACCCAAATGACCCTTAGGCATGCATAACGAACTTGAAATGAGTTTCATAAATATATAACTAATCATATGAATCGTTAAAAAGTTTTAGAATTTGAATAGAAGTTCGTTTGTTGATAGTTGGGATCGAAAATGCCATTTTTGGCCATAAATGACCTATATCGACCCAAATGAACCTAGGCGTTCATAACGAACTTGAAATGAGTCTTATAAACATATAACTAATCATATGAATCATGAAAAACGTTTAGAATATGGAAATAGGTTCGTTTGTTGTTAGTTGGGATCGAAAATGCCATTTTTGGCCATAAATGACCTATATCGAACCAAATGACCCTTAGGCGTGCATAACGAACTCGAAATGAGTCTTATAAACATATAACTAATCATATTAATCAGGAAAATGTTTAGAGTGTCCTTGTACAACTTTCAGCATCTCATCACGATTTATGGGAGGACAATCCCAATCTTGTGATCTTGAGGTTAGACTTCGTTTGGTTGGTGATTACCTGAGCGTGACCGTTATAGTGTCCTTTTACGGTGCGACGCTTGACAACGTCAAAGTAACCAGTTCTCAAACAAGTAATCTCAAATTACTCAGGTATTGAGGATTATTTTATAATAATATAAGGAAATTTACTTATGACAGATTTTCATCTCTTACAGTAAAGTTTCATAGGTCTGTCCGATACTAATCTTTTCAAGTAAGTATCTATGCAAATGATTGCGACATTGCCATGTCCACATAGTTCAAGAAACAAAACTACTAGTCATCTTGCACTCTAGTCATCTTGCACTCTAATCGTCTAGCGTTTTCTATGCGTCCACCTTTATAGAAAACTTCCGACCGGGGACCATTTTCAACTTTTGACATTCAAGTTCACTTGATAGACATTTCTTAGTCACAAGACTGGTCCTGACAGTCTATCTTTAATATATCGTCTAATTTAAAGAACTCATCATTTAATAAACCACAAAATTAAATGGAAAAATGAATTCTATTCATTTATATGGATGGTTAACCAAAACGTTTTACAAAGTATTAAACTCTAAAACTTTAAAACATTCATTTAGGATATCAAATCCATTCTCCAACATGCTTGATTCCCATAGCTGCAGTGTGAGAGTTGTGCTTCTCTTGCGGCAGAGGTTTAGTTAATGGATATGAGATATTGTCGTCAGTTTCAATCTTGCTTATCTCGACTTCTTTTCTTTCCACGAACTCTCGTAGAAGGTCAAATCTACGAAGTACATGCTTGACTCTCTGGTGGTGTCTAGGCTCCTTTGCATGTGCAATAGCTCCATTATTGTCACAATAGAGAGATATTGGTCCTTTAATGGAGGGGACTACACCAAGCCAAATCTTGACAGAGTTCAACATAGGAATGTCATTTCCGATGCGTAATATGTCGTCGACATATAATACTACATATAATACTAGAAAAGTAGTTTTGCTCCACTGACCTTCTTGTATACACAAGATTCGTCTGCGTTCTTGACGAAGCCAAAGTCACTGACTGCTTCATCAAAACGTATATTCCAGCTCCTTGATGCTTGCTTTAAGGATGGACTTCTTAAGCTTGCCTACCTTTTTAGCATTCTTTGGATCCTCAAAACCCTCAGGTTACGTCATAAACACAGTTTATGTTAAAACGCCGTTTAAGAAAGCGGTTTTGACATCCATCTGCCATATTTCTTAATCGTAATATGCAGCGATTGCTAACATTATCCGAATAGACTTTAGCATTGCAACTGGTGAAAAGGTCTCATCGTAATCCACACCATGGACTTGCCTGTATCCTTTGGCAACCAATCTAGCTTTGAAAACTTCTAGTTTCCAATCCTTGTCTTTTACTAGTTTGAAAATCCATTTGCTTCCTATGGCTTGGTAGCCATCTGGCAAATCGACTAAATCCCAAACTTGGTTTTCAGACATGGAGTCTAATTCAGATTGCATGGCTTCTTGCCATTGCTTGGAGCTAGGGATCTTCTTAGCTTGTTTCTAAGTCGCAGTTTCATTGCTTTCTAGCAATAGAATTTCATGGCTCTCATTCGTCAAAATACCTATGTATCTTTCCGGTTGAGACCTATATCTCTGCGATCTACGTGGGGTTACATTTCTAGTTGGTTCTTGATTCTCACCAGATACTTCTAAAGATCTCTGAGTTTCAACCTGAATGTCATCTTGAGCATTCTCTAGAGTTTGTAGTTCGACTCGAATTTCTTCGAGGTCAAATTTTCTCCCACTTGTCATTTTGGAAATGTGATCTGTTTCCAAAAAGATACCATCTCGAGCAACAAACACCTTGTTCTCAGAGGTATTGTAGAAGTAATACCCCTTTGTTTCCTTTAGGTAGCCCATAAGGATACATTTGTCAGATTTCAGTTGAAGTTTGTCTGAAATTAAACGTTTGGCGCATACTTCACAACCCCAAATCTTAAGAAAAAACACATTTGGAGGCTTTCTAAACCATAACTCATATGCAGTCTTTTTGACAGCTTTAGACGGAGCTCTATTTAGTGTGAGTGTAGCTGTGTTTAGTGCATGTCCCCAAAATTCTATTGGAAGTTCGGCCTGACCCATCATTGATCGAACCATGTCTAGCAAGGTCATGTTCCTCCGTTCTGACACACCGTTCCATTGAGGTGTTCCGGGAGGAGTCAATTCTGACAAGATTCCACATTCTTTCAGATGGTCATCAAATTCATAGCTCAGATATTCACCGCCTCTATCATACCGCAATGCCTTAATCTTCTTGCCTAATTGATTCTCTACTTCACTTAGAAATTCCTTGAATTTGTCAAAGGATTCAGACTTATGCTTCATTAGGTAGACATAACCATATCTACTGAAGTCATCAGTGAAAGTGATAAAGTAGCTGAAACCACCTCTAAAATTTGAACTCATTTGTCCACATACATCTGTATGGATTAAACCCAATAGATCAGTTTCTCTTTCTGCAACTTTAGAGAAAGGTTGCTTTGTCATTTTGCCAAGTAAGCATGATTTGCATTTACCATAATCCTCTAAGTCAAATGGTTCTAGAATTCCTTCCTTTTGAAGTTTTTCTATGCTCTTCATGTTAATATGGCCTAATCGACAATGCCATAGATAAGTGAGATCTGAATCATTCTTTTTTTCCGTTTTGGTATTTATGTTATAAACTTGTTTGTCGTGATCTAACACATAAAGTCCATTGACTAATTTAGCAGATCCATAAAACATCTCTTTAAAATAAAACGAGCAACTATTGTCTTTTATTAAAAAGCTAAATACCTTAGCATCTAAGCAAGAAATATAAATGATGTTTTTAGTAAGACTTGGAACATGGAAACATTCTTCCAGTTCTAAAACTAGCTTAGAGGGCAACGACAAATAATAAATTCCTACAGCTAATGCAGCAATCCTTGTTCCATTTCCCACTCGTAGGTTGACTTCACCCTTGCTTAACCTTCTACTTCTTCTTAGTCCCTGTGAATTGGAACATAAGTGTGAGCCACAACCTGTATCGAAGTTGAATTTGCAAGTATACATTCTATAACGAAAATACCTGAAGATGGAACGACAGTTCAGTTCTTCTGATCTTCCTTAAGCTTCAAGCAATCTCTCTTCCAATGCCCCTTCTTCTTACAGTAGAAGCATTCAGACTAAGAAGTGGGTTGGCTCACCTTCTTCTTTTCAGACTTGGTGCCGCCAATTTTCTTAGTTGGGCTGGCTTTCTTGCCATCTTTCTTTGCATTCCTCTTCTTTCCGGATTTCTTGAACTTTCCCCCACGCACCATAAGCACATCTTGTTTATCACTTTTGAGCGTCTTTTCAGCAATCTTCAGCATACCGTGAAACTTAGTGAGCGTTTTGTCCAGACTATTCATGTTGTAGTTCAGCTTGAACTGATCATACCTGCTATTAAGAGAATGGAGGATGGTGTCCACAATTATTTCTTGAGAGAATTGCTGATCCAGCCGACTCATATTCTCAATTAATCCAATCATCTTGAGAACATGTTGACTTACGGGCTCGCCCTTCTTGAGCTTGGTGTCAAGAATTTGCCTATGAGTCTCGAATCTTTTGACTCGAGCCAGATCTTGGAACATGTTCTTTATTTCACTGATGATTGTGAAAGCATCTGAGTTGATGAACGTTTTATGTAGATCTGAACTCATGGTTGCAAGCATTAGACATTTTACATCCTTGTTGACATCAATCCAACGATTGAGGGCTGCCCGAGTGACCCCTTCGCCCGCGGCTTCGAGCATCGCCTCTTCCAGGACATACTCCTTTTCTTCTCTGCATAAGAACTATTTGCAAGTTCCTTTGCCAGTCAAGGAAGTTTTTCCCGCTCAACTTCTCCTTTTCGAGAATCGATCGGATGTTGAATGAATTGTTGTTTGCCATAATTAAAACTACAATTGAAAAGAATAAACAAATACATAACCATTCATAGTTTCTCTTAATAAACTTAAATTCTAGCATATATGCATAATTCAATATTTATTAAGCATTTTACTCGAGTTTTGTGTCCAGACAGGTGAGAATAAAATGAATCCAAGATCCTTAAATCATTGAAGAATTAAGCACATTATGTATTTAGACTCAATTCTAAAATATTTTAGGTAAGAAAATCCTTTGCTAATAGTCTAGAAACTATTCTTGGTTGATAGGTACGTCTAAGAACTTTTTAGGTAAACCTATCCCATTTGCCACGACATAAAAGGACTCCTTACTTATATCGTTGAGTTTCACCAAAACTAACATGTACTCACAATTATTTGTGTACCTTACCCCTTTAAAATCAATAAGTAAAACCTCGCTATGGCGGAAAACTATTACTTAGATTGATGTAAAGGTTATCCAAGTAAGCGTTAGTTTGGAATGACACCTTTTAACTCAATTTTTAAAGTTTGGAACTTAAGGCTCTTAGTATGTTGGTTAGATTTTAAGTGAACTAAAATCCTTAATCATGCAACATAATCAAGCCATAATCTCATGCAATATTAAGACATATTTAAAGCAATAAATAACTTAAAGCATGCATAAGATTTTAAATGTGATCTAGTATGGCACGACTTCATCTTGAAGCTTCAACTTCAAATTCCGTCTTTGAAAATGGATTGGAAACTCCGTCTTGATTTCACCATGGGAGGCGCCATTTTCTTCAAATAGGATATGCTATAATCAAAACTAATTACAACTATTTGATAGTACGCATACCATATTTAAATAAAAACTTTGGTGCATAAGACCAATTTTACATTCAAATTAATGGTACGCAGTGAAGGAAATAATGCCCTT
The DNA here is from genome assembly GCF_020520425.1 of Spinacia oleracea. Taxonomy (NCBI): domain Eukaryota; kingdom Viridiplantae; phylum Streptophyta; class Magnoliopsida; order Caryophyllales; family Amaranthaceae; genus Spinacia; species Spinacia oleracea. The sequence goes on along the minus strand of NC_079491.1, from coordinate 108,121,939 downwards.
GGTCCAAGTATGCATTCTATGTTAAGTCTAATAAATGCGGTTCAGTATTAATTAACAAGTTAATAATTCAGTGAGATCAAGTGAGCTGAATGCCTAGCTAGAGGCCGCTTCAGTTCAAGTGGAATTAATGATATTAATCCACAGCTTACTCTTGACTGAACCCGTAGGGTCACACAAATAGTACGTAAACGGATCAAGTATTTAATGGCATTAAATACTCCATCTATGAATATTCGGAACCGGCGGATCTTGGTTTCAGTGGGAGCTAAGATCGTCACAGGCAAGAAATGAATACTCCGGAAACGATGATATTGCCGGAAACGGAAATATGGATCGTATCGGAAATATGAATATTATCCAAGTCGTAGATGTTGCCGGAAACGGAAACATGGTACGTATCGGAAAATATTATTGGAAATGGAAATATTACCAGAATCGGAAATATTGCCGGAAACGGAAATATTGTCAGAATCGGAAATATTGCCGGAATCGGAAAATAATTCCGAAAACGGAAACATTAAATATTTGTTCGAAACGGAAATTAACTCCGGAATCGGAAATATTAAATATTGTTCGTATCGGAAATAGATTCCGGAAATGGAAATTTAATCGGAAGCGTATCGTACGAATTAGCATCGGACGAGGCCTGCCGGACGAAGGCCCAGCACGAAGCCAGGCCATCGCCCAGCAAGCACGCACGCCACAGCCCAGCGCGCACAAGGCCGCGCATGCGTGGGCCGCGCTGCGTGGGCTGCTGCTCGCATGCATGGGCAGCCCTTGTGGCTGCCGTGTGTGTGTGAGTTTGAGCTCATGCGAGATTCCTGAATCTGCAAGAGTCAGTGTATGATTAAATGTCTATTCCTATTGGATAAATTGATTAAGTAGAATTCATGTAGAATTCTAATTCCAATTAATTCGCATCCTACTAGGATTACGATTCCTTTTCCATAACTCTATAAATAAAGGCCTAGGGGTCATAATTTATACATAAGTTTCAAAGTATTCAAAAGTGAGTTTTTGAGAGAAAATTCAAACACCCATCTTGCCCCAAAAGTGCCGAATTTTCTGAGTACCTTAAGGGCGATTCTAGTTGGTCAATCTTAAGGCGGATCCGGACGTGCTGTGGACTTTCTACGGAGGGACGACACTTGGAGTCCTAAAAGACTTGTTCTTGTTCGGTTCGGGCGCAGCTAGGGAAGGCACGCAACAAAGAGTATGCATCTAAACTATGCTAAATGATTATGTGTAAATAATATGTTTCCTGGGTTAATGGTTGTTTCCGCATGATCTATGTAAATGTCATATGTATCATAACCTAACAGTGGTATCACGAGCCCCTTATTATTTTCATAATCTAAATTGCATGAACATGGTTAAATATTACGAATTTGCAAGAATTAAAAGGGGTGATTAATTTTCGTAATTGTTAATTAATTGCAAATTGCGTTTATTTAAATATATGTACGCAGTTTTTCGGCAGTTTCTTCATTACTCATCCGAATTGAGTGATTTTTGTGTCAATTCCGTATGTAAAAGGCATTCTAAAATTTTGACAAAAATAGTTTTTTTCTGCCGAACCCAGAATTCTCAAATTCGAAGCCTAACTATGACTTTTCGAAGGTTTTAGTTTTTCGGATGCAAAATTTCGTAAATTTAAGATGTTAAATTAAATATTTGCGATTCCTGTTGATAAATCTTGAATTTTTGATTGACCTACTGCATATGTTTAACAAGTTTGAATGCCTAGTCTTGTTAATTATGCAATCTAATTTGTAATTATGATTAATTTGTTGAAAATTAGAATAATTTAGAATTAATTTGATTTTCATAATTAATTGTAATTTAATTAGAAACCTATGATTAAAAACCACCATAAAAATTGTAAATTTACGATAAATTTTAAATTTTTATGACCTAGACTTGAATCCATATCAATCGGAAATCAATTGGATAATAAATTTTCGATTTTTTCGCCCTAAAATTATGAAATTAATAATATTTATTAATTTGTCATTAATTTTAAATATAAATTTTAAATTTTTATGCGATTCGTTCAAATAACTTGCACGCACGAAGCAATGGACGCTTCGTGTTACCCTTAAGGGGTGTTGTATAATGCGGGCATGCGACGACGAGCAAGGGAGCTCGTCGCCCGTGCGGCACGAATGCAATGAGCAAGGGCGTAGTGCACGAGCACAAGGCAGCAGCCCTGCCTTGTGACGTGTGCCACGAGCAATGAACGGATGGGCATGGGCGAGGGGCGAGCCAAGGCAGTCGCGTGTGGGCAGCAAGCGAGCTGCGCCACAGCGCGCGCTGCCTCGCACAACAGCGCGCAGCCTCGTGCGCAGCGAGCGCAAGCTCGCGTGCCACGAGCGCTGCGCACAGCATCACTCGCGCGCGCCAGCGAGCGATGGCTCGCGCGCACCAGCGAGCGATCTCGCGCGCCAGCGAGCGATGGCTCGCGCGCACCAGCGAGCGATCTCGCGCGCCAGCGAGCGATCTCGCGCGCCAGCGAGCGAACCAGCGCGCCCAGCGAGCGATCTCGCGCGCGCACTGCGAGCGATAGCTCGCGTGCGATGGGGCGCTGTGCGGAGGCTTGCGTATGGGACAGCAGCAACTATGCAACGAGCGCATGGGCTGCGCGCACATGGCCAGCAATGGCTGTGTGCGTACAGCCCATGGGCGTGCAACGCGTAGGGTGTTTGCGTTTCGATTAGATCGTTTTGAATGTTTAATTTGAAAATTTCAGTTCACGTAATTTTAATTAATTTTAAAATTAATAATTTGAATTAATTTCTTGGATTTTAATTTTGAATATTATAATTATAATAAATGGAATTTATTCTAATTATTTTACTAAAATTAAAATCATGAATTAATTTAAATGCGACTGAAATTAAATTAAATTTTGGATTCAATTATAAATTTATATGAGCTTTAAATTTTAATTAAATTTGTATGTTTCCGGTTAGACTAGAAATACAATTTTATGTTTAAAATTAGTAAAGCATATGAATTTATTGGTTTGAGTGGGAGCACTTTTTAGTCATAAACTCTTGATTAGGTCTACAAATCCTTAAGGTTAAAACAACTCGATTAGAATTAATAAGGACTGAATAATTGGTAGATTATTGGTGCCCTTGATTAATTGCTGCAAATGTTTACGTGATGCATAATGTGTTTAACTAACCAGCTATGTGGGCCATTCATGATAATGAATGGGTGAATGGTATATATTGTATATGTACTGTTTTGCAGGTTATGAAGTGACTAGTATGGCCCAAATAGGATAGAAAATATGGTCTGCGTACCATTAATTTGAATGTAATTGGTCTAAAGCACCAAAGTTATTTTTCAATTCAAATATGGTCTGCGTACCATCAAATAGTTGTAATTAGTTATAGCTTATCCTATTTGAAGAAAATGGTGCCTCCCACGGAGATTTTCAAGACGGACTTTGAAGTCAAAGCTTCAAGATGAAGTCGGGCCATACTAGATCACAAATATCTTATGCATGTTTCAAGTTATTTATTGCTTTAAATATGTCTTAAAATGCATGAGATCATAAGCTTGATTATGTTGCATGATTAAGGATTTTAGTTCACTTAAAATCTAACCAACATAGTAAGAGCCTTAAGTTCCAAACTTAAAAATTGAGTTAAAAGGTGCCATGCCAAAATATACACTTGCTTGGATATCCTTTACATCAATCTAGTAATAGTTTTCGCTCAGCGAGGTGTTACTTATTGGTCCTAAAGGGGCAAGGTACACAAATAATTGTGAGTACATGTTAGTTTTGGTGAAACTCAACGATATAAGTAAGGAGTCCTTTTATGTCGTGGCAAATTCGATAGGTTTACCTAATAAGTTCTTAGACGTACCTATCAACCAAGAATAGTTTCTAGACTATTAGCAAAAGGCTTTTTGCTTACCTAAGATGTTCTAGGATTAAGTCGACAAACTGTGCTTAGTTCTTCAATGATTTTAGGATCTTGGAATCATTTTATTCACACCTGCCGGAACACATAACTTGAATAAAATGCTTAATAAACATTGAATTATGCATGAATGCTAGAATTTAAGTTTATTAAGAGAAACTGTGAATGGTTATTTATTTGTTTATTCTTTTCAATTGTAGTTTTAATATGGCAAACAACAATTCATTCAACATTCGATCAATTCTCGAAAAGGAGAAGTTGAACGGGAAAAACTTCCTTGACTGGCAAAGGAACTTGCAAATAGTTCTTATGCAGGAAGAAAAGGAGTATGTCCTAGATGAGGCGATGCCCGAAGCTCCAGGCGACGGGATCACTCAGGCAGCCCTCAATCGTTGGATTGATGCCAACAAGGATGTGAAATGTCTAATGCTCGCCACCATGAGTGCGGATCTGCAGAAAACGTTCATCAACTCAGATGCTTTCACAATCATCAGTGAGTTGAAGAACATGTTCCAAGATCTGGCTCGAGTCGAAAGATTCGAGACTCATAGGCAAATTCTTGAGACCAAGCTTAAGAAAGGCGAGCCCGTAAGTCCACATGTTCTCAAAATGATTGGACTCATTGAGAATATGAGTCGGCTGGATCAGCAATTTTCTCAGGAAATGGCTATAGACACCATCCTCCATTCTCTTCATAGCGGGTATGATCAGTTCAAACTGAACTACAGTATGAATAGTCTGGACAAAACGCTCACTGAGCTTCACGGTATGCTGAAGACCGCTGAAAAGACGCTCAAAAGTGATAAGCAAGATGTGCTTATGGTGCGTGGGGGCAAGTTCAAGAAATCTGGAAAGAAGAGGAATGCTAAGAAAGGTGGCAACAAGGCCAGCCCAACTAAGCAAACTGGCGCCAAATCTGCAAAGAGGAAGGTCAGTCAACCCACTTCTGAATCCGAATGCTTCTACTGCAAGAAGAAGGGGCATTGGAAGAGAGATTGCTTGAAGCTAAAGGAAGATCAGAAGAACGGAACAGTCGTTCCATCTTCAGGTATTTTCGTTATAGACTGTATACTTGCTAATTCAACTTCTTGGGTATTAGATACAGGTTGTGGCTCACACTTATGTTCCAATCCACAGGGACTAAGAAGAAGTAGAAAGTTAAGCAAGGGTGAAGTCGACCTACGAGTGGGAAATGGAGCACGGATTGCTGCATTAGCTGTAGGAACATACTATTTGTCGTTGCCCTCCGGGCTAGTTTTGGAACTGGAAGAATGTTTCCATGTTCCAAGTCTTACTAAAAACATCATTTCAGTTTCTTGCTTAGATGCTAAGGGATTTTCCTTTATAATAAAAGACAATAGTTGTTCGTTTTATTTTAAAGAGATGTTTTATGGATCTGCTAGATTAGTCAATGGACTCTATTTATTAGATCACGACAAACAAGTATATAACATAAATACCAAAAAGGCCAAAAAGGATGATTCAGATCTCACCTATCTGTGGCATTGTCGATTAGGCCATATAAACTTGAAACGCTTAGAAAGACTTCAAAGGGAAGGAATTCTAGAACCATTTGACTTAGAGGATTATGGTAAATGCGAATCATGTTTACTTGGCAAAATGACAAAGAAACCTTTCTCTAAAGTTGGAGAAAGAGCAAATGAACTATTGGGTTTAATCCATACAGATGTATGTGGACCAATGAGTACAAATGCTAGAGGTGGTTTCAGCTACTTTATCACTTTCACTGATGACTTCAGTAGGTATGGTTATGTCTACCTAATGAAGCATAAGTCTGAATCCTTTGACAAATTCAAGGAATTTCAGAGTGAAGTAGAGAATCAATTAGGCAAGAAGATTAAGGCACTGCGGTCTGATAGAGGCGGTGAATATCTGAGCCATGAATTTGATGACCATCTGAAAGAATGTGGAGTTCTATCAGAATTGACTCCTCCTGGAACACCACAATGGAACGGTGTGTCAGAACGGAGGAACAGGACCTTGCTAGACATGGTCAGGTCAATGATGGGTCAGGCCGAACTTCCATTAGAATTTTGGGGACATGCACTAAATACAGCTGCACTCACTATAAATAGAGCTCCGTCTAAAGCTGTCGAAAAGACTCCATACGAATTATGGTTTGGAAAGCCTCCAAATGTGTCTTTTCTTAAGATTTGGGGATGTGAAGTATACGTCAAACGATTAATTTCAGACAAACTTCATCCAAAATCTGACAAATGTATCCTTGTGGGCTATCCAAAGGAAACAAAGGGGTATTACTTCTACAATACATCTGAGAACAAAGTGTTTGTTGCTCGAGATGGTGTCTTTTTGGAGAAAGATCACATTTCCAAAATGACAAGTGGGAGAAAAGTAGACCTCGAAGAAATTCGAGTCGAACAACAAACTCTAGAGAATGCTCAAGATGACATTCAGGATGAAACTCAGAGACCTTTAGAAGAATCTGGTGAGAATCATGGTCAATCTAGAAATGTTACCCCGCGTAGATCGCAAAGATATAGATCTCAACCGGAAAGGTACTTAGGTATTTTGACGAACGAGAGCTATGACGTTCTATTACTTGAAAGTGATGAACCTGCGACTTACAAGCAAGCTATGACGAGCCCTAGCTCCAAGCAATGGCAAGAAGCCATGCAATCTGAATTAGACTCCATGTCTGAAAACCAAGTATGGGATTTGGTCGATTTGCCAGATGGCTACCAAGCCATTGGAAGCAAATGGGTTTTCAAACTGAAAAAGGACAAGGATGGGAAACTTGAAGTTTTCAAAGCTAGATTGGTTGCGAAAGGTTACAGGCAAGTCCACGGTGTGGATTACGATGAAACCTTTTCACCAGTTGCAATGCTAAAGTCTATTCGAATAATGTTAGCAATCGCTGCATATTACGATTACGAAATATGGCAGATGGATGTCAAAACTGCTTTCTTAAACGGCGTTTTAACAGAAACTGTGTTTATGACACAGCCTGAAGGTTTTGAGGATCCAAAGAATGCTAAAAAGGTATGCAAGCTAAAGAAGTCAATCTACGGATTGAAGCAGGCATCCAGGAGCTGGAATATACGTTTTGATGAAGCAGTCAGTGACTTTGGTTTCATCAAGAACGCGGACGAATCTTGTGTATACAAGAAGGTCAGTGGGAGCAAAATTGCTTTCCTAGTATTATATGTCGACGACATATTGCTTATCGGAAATGACATTCCTATGTTGAACTCTGTCAAGATTTGGCTTGGGAAATGTTTTTCGATGAAGGATCTAGGGGAAGCACAGTACATATTGGGCATCAAGATTTACAGAGATAGATCTAAAAAGATGATTGGACTTAGTCAAAGCACTTATATCAATAAGGTGCTTGATAGGTTCAAGATGGCGGACTCCAAGCGAGGCTACCTACCCATGTCTCATGGAATGACTCTAAGCAAGACTCAGTGCCCAAAAACACTTGATGAGCGTAGACGAATGAATGGGATTCCATATGCATCATTGATTGGTTCAATAATGTATGCTATGATATGTACACGCCCGGATGTTGCGTACGCACTCAGTGCTACGAGCAGATACCAGTCAGACCCAGGAGAGGCGCATTGGACTGCTGCCAAGAACATTCTGAAGTACCTGAAAAGGCACAAAGATGACTTCCTGGTCTATGGTGGAGATGATGAATTAATTGTTAAAGGCTATACGGACGCAAGTTTCCAAACCGACAAAGATGATTTCAGATCACAGTCTGGGTTTGTCTTCTGCCTCAACGGAGGAGCAGTAAGCTGGAAAAGTGCTAAGCAAAGCACCATTGCGGATTCTACAACTGAAGCGGAGTACATTGCTGCACATGAAGCAGCAAAGGAAGCTATATGGCTAAGGAAGTTCATAGGAGAACTTGGTGTAGTCCCCTCCATTAAAGGACCAATAGCCCTGTATTGTGATAATAACGGAGCTATTGCACAGGCAAAAGAGCCTAGACACCACCAGAGAGTCAAGCATGTACTTCGTAGATTTCACCTTCTACGAGAGTTCGTTGAAAGAAAAGAAGTCGAGATAAGCAAAATTGGAACTGATGACAACATATCAGATCCATTAACTAAACCTCTGCCGCAAGCGAAGCACAACTCGCACACTGCAGCTATGGGAATCAAGCATATTGGAGAATGGCTTTGATGTCTCTGTTTAATGTTTTAAAGTTTTAGAGTTTAAATCTTTGTAAAACATTATTGGTTAATCATTCACAATAAATGAAAGGAATTCATTTTTCCATTTAATTTGTGGTTTATTAAATGATGAGTCACTTCAACTTGACGATATATTCAAGATAGACTGTCAGGACCAGTCCTGTGACTAAGAAATGTCTATCAAGTGAACTTGAATGTCAAAGGTTGAAAATGGTCCCTAGTCGGAGTTTTCTATAAAATTGGACGCATAGAAAACGTTAGACGATTAGAATGCAAGATGACTAGTAGTTCTGTTTCTTGAACTATGTGGACATGGCAATGTCATAATCATTTGCATAGATACTTACTTTGGGAAGACTGGTATCGGACAAGACCTATGAAACTTTACTGTAAGAGATGAAAGTCTGTCATAAGTAAATTTCATTAAATTATTAGACACTAAATCCTCAATACCTGAGTGATTTGAGATTACTTGTTTGAGAACTGGTTGCTTTGACGTTGACCAACCGTCGCACCGTAAAAGGAGGCTATAAAGGCAACGCTCAGGTAATCACCTATCAAACGAAGTCTAATCTCAAGATCGCAAGATTGGGATTGTCCTCCCATAAATCGGGATGAGATGCTTAAAAGTTGTACAAGGCCACTCGGAGAGCTAGAAACTGTGAAATGCATGGCCGTGCTCGGATGAATCATAGGCTATGATTATCTGTTTATTTGATCAGTTGAACTCTGAAACCGAGGAACACCTCTGGACATAATAAGGATGACAACTCTTACCTTATGTTCAAAGAGCAAGCATCGAGCGACAAAGGAATTAGGAAATGCACACTTGTCCCTAAGGACAAGTGGGAGACTGAAGGAAATAATGCCCTTGGTCCAAGTATGCATTCTATGTTAAGTCTAATAAATGCGGTTCAGTATTAATTAACAAGTTAATAATTCAGTGAGATCAAGTGAGCTGAATGCCTAGCTAGAGGCCGCTTCAGTTCAAGTGGAATTAATGATATTAATCCACAGCTTACTCTTGACTGAACCCGTAGGGTCACACAAATAGTACGTAAACGGATCAAGTATTTAATGGCATTAAATACTCCATCTATGAATATTCGGAACCGGCGGATCTTGGTTTCAGTGGGAGCTAAGATCGTCACAGGCAAGAAATGAATACTCCGGAAACGATGATATTGCCGGAAACGGAAATATGGATCGTATCGGAAATATGAATATTATCCAAGTCGTAGATGTTGCCGGAAACGGAAACATGGTACGTATCGGAAAATATTATTGGAAATGGAAATATTACCAGAATCGGAAATATTGCCGGAAACGGAAATATTGTCAGAATCGGAAATATTGCCGGAATCGGAAAATAATTCCGAAAACGGAAATATTAAATATTTGTTCGAAACGGAAATTAACTCCGGAATCGGAAATATTAAATATTGTTCGTATCGGAAATAGATTCCGGAAATGGAAATTTAATCGGAAGCGTATCGTACGAATTAGCATCGGACGAGGCCTGCCGGACGAAGGCCCAGCACGAAGCCAGGCCATCGCCCAGCAAGCACGCACGCCACAGCCCAGCGCGCACAAGGCCGCGCATGCGTGGGCCGCGCTGCGTGGGCTGCTGCTCGCATGCATGGGCAGCCCTTGTGGCTGCCGTGTGTGTGTGAGTTTGAGCTCATGCGAGATTCCTGAATCTGCAAGAGTCAGTGTATGATTAAATGTCTATTCCTATTGGATAAATTGATTAAGTAGAATTCATGTAGAATTCTAATTCCAATTAATTCGCATCCTACTAGGATTACGATTCCTTTTCCATAACTCTATAAATAAAGGCCTAGGGGTCATAATTTATACATAAGTTTCAAAGTATTCAAAAGTGAGTTTTTGAGAGAAAATTCAAACACCCATCTTGCCCCAAAAGTGCCGAATTTTCTGAGTACCTTAAGGGCGATTCTAGTTGGTCAATCTTAAGGCGGATCCGGACGTGCTGTGGACTTTCTACGGAGGGACGACACTTGGAGTCCTAAAAGACTTGTTCTTGTTCGGTTCGGGCGCAGCTAGGGAAGGCACGCAACAAAGAGTATGCATCTAAACTATGCTAAATGATTATGTGTAAATAATATGTTTCCTGGGTTAATGGTTGTTTCCGCATGATCTATGTAAATGTCATATGTATCATAACCTAACACGCAGACCATATTTACTATCCTATTTGGGCCGTACTAGTCACTTTCCATAACCTGCAAAACCGTACATTTACAATATACCATTCACCCATTCATTTATCAACGAATGACCCACATAACAAGTTAGTAGAAAAATCATGAATCACATGATTATTTGCAGCAAATAATCAAAGGTTCCAACAATCTACAAATTATTCAACCTTATTAGTTCTAATCGAGTTGTTTTAACCTTAAAGGATGTAGACCTAATCAAGAGTTTAATGACTAAAATCTCCCACTAAAATCAAGAATTTACATGCTTTACAAATTTAAAACATAAAATTGTATTTCCTAGTCCAACCGGAAACTTAGAAATTTAATTAAAATTTAAAGCTCATATAAAATAATTTTAAATCCCTTATTATTATTTTTAGTTGATTAAAATTAATTAATTATAATTTTATCAAGGTTTTAATTTTATTAAAATAATTAGTATAAAATAATTTATAATAATTAAATTAATCAAAATTAAATTCCAAGAAAAAATTAAATTACAAAATTAAATTTAATTAAAATCGTTTTCAACAGAAAAAATAAACAAACGACCCAACGTGCTAAGGCAAGGCAAGCCACGCCGCAGCGCCCATGGGCCGCGTGCACAATTGCAGCGCCCATGGCCTGCTTTGCTGCTGGCCGAGTGATGCACCACAGCAAGCAACTCAACAACCCTTGCTATGCTTGCTGATGTGCGTTGGGCAGGGGGCTTGGCGCGGCGGCACGCGAGCTCCCTTGCTCGTTGTGCTGCTGGCTGCCTCTTGCCTATGACGCATCGTCGCCTTGCTCGATCACCCGCACAACACACACCGCACAGGCCCGTGCCCGCTCGCATGCTCGAGCTTGCTCGTTGCCTCGTACTGCATGGGCGACGAGCTCCCTTGCTCATCGTCGCATGCCCGCACTATGCAACACCCCTTAAGGGTAACACTTAGCTTCCATTGCTTCGTGCGTGCAAGATTTGTGACTGATTTATAAAAATTAATAAACTTTTATATTTAAATTTAACGAAAAATTAATAATCATATTGATTTCACTAAATTTAGGCGAAAAAAATCAAAAAATTAATATTCAAATTAATTTCCGATTACATATATTCTTAGGGATTAAAACTAGGTCATAAAATTTTAAAACTTTTTAATTTTAACAAATTTTATGGTGGTTTTTAATCATAGGATCCTAATTAAATTATCAATTAATTATGAAATTCAAAACAAATTCTGAATTATTTGAAATTCAACGAATTCATTATAATTACAAATTAGGTTGTATAATTAAAAAGATTAGACCTTAAAATTATTAAACCTATACAGTAGGTCAATCATAGATTCAATATTTATATACAAGATTCGCAAATATTTATTTAACATCATAATAATTACAAATTTTGCATTCGAAAAACTAAAACCTCCGAAAAGTCATAGTTAGGCTTCGAATTTGGTAATTCTGGGTTCGGCATCAAACCTTTGATTTTTGTCAAAATTTTAAACTGTCGTTTACATGCGAAATTCACTTTAAAAACATAAGATTTCGACCATTATTGACAAAACTGCTGAAAAATCCTGCAAACATATAATCAAATAATCGCATGAATTTGCAATCAATTACATCCACGAAATTAATCACCCATTTAAATCATTGCAAATTTATAGAATTTAATCCATGTTAACTATAATTGATTATGGAATGAATTAGAGGCTCGTGATACCACTGTTAGGTTATGAATAATACAATAATATAATTCATGTTGAAAAACCATAAAACAAAATCCAAATTAATTGCCATAAAGTCAATTAGCATAATTTAGGTGGCATACAATGTGATGCGTACCTTCCCTCGTTGCTCCCGAACCGAACAAGAACAAGTCTTAGAGCCCCAAACGTTGCCCCTCCGTAGAAAGTCCACAACACGTTCGGATCCGCCTTAGGTTTAACCAACTAGGGTTTCACTTAAGGTTTTAGGTATTCGGGTTAGGCTTGTATTATGTTCTCCCTTGAACACAATGGGAATAAAGAATATGATTTCAATTCAATTGATGTGTTTTAATTATGAGGCCCTAGCCTTATATTTATAGTGTAGGAAATAAGGAATTTGAGTTTTACTAGGAATAGAATTACCAAACCTACTAGGATTGAAATTCTTATTCAATTAGAATTGCAATATTAATTAAACTCTTAATTATTTGAATTCTAGTAAAACTAGGAATACTTAATCCAAGGTTACTTGGAAATTAATCAATCGGATATTTCTTGGAGCCTAAGAAGAACAACCCAACGCAGCCACGATGGGCCACAATCGGATATTTCTCAAATGTTAATATTTTGTTCTTTAACGGTTTTCATTCTCTTAAAACCACTAAACGGGAGGTTATAAATCCAACGAAAATTTTCATTTCTTCCAAGAAAATCAATTTTATTCCTTAGATTTATCATTTGCCCCACTAGACCTGAAATGAATCCGATTGAAACAAAATATACTTGAAATAGATTAGGTTTCCCTTAATACACTGTAAGTTATCTTTATTTTTCAAAAGACTCAAAATTAACTCGTAACTAAATAAAACCGACATGACACATACCCAAACCGAAAGATTCCTAACCCGAATTTGACATGGTCTACCCCTTTGGGTGAAGTCATCATTCCGACAACTAAAATTAATACGAACGATATTTTAGATAGTGTTCTATTTATCCGAATTTCAATACTCCCTCCATTTCTTAATATATTCTAATCGGAAATCTCATAAACGTTTCATGTTTCTATTTTAAACCATTAACTTTTTCCACTTGTTTTATAAAACATGATTGTTGTTTTTTTCTCATGTACACTTAGCCTTTTCCCACCCACCCATCTATCCCCACATCAACATTTTTTTTAAAGTTATTAATTATACACGCTACGGTTACTGAGAACTATGCAGTAGAAGGTGGATCCATGAATTAAGACTATAAATTATGTGTGTCATGATACATGGTGCAATATCTAACGAAAGGATGAAGTATTTTGAAACGAGGAAGTACATCATTATCCAGCACTAAAAATTAACAATGACCAAATCAATCCTTAAACATCCAACACACACCATAGTGATCATAATGTTCGGTTATGAATAATACAATAATATAATTCATGCGGAAAAACCAGAAAGCCAGAATCCAAATTAATTGCCACATAGTCAATTAGCATAATTTAGGTGACATACAATGTGATGAGTGCCTTCACTAGCTTCTCCCGTACCGAACCGAACAAGTCTTTAGAGCCCCAAACGTTGCTCCTCCATAGAAAGTCCACAGCACGTTTTGATCCGCCTTAGGTTTAACCAAATAGGATTTTACTTAAGGTTTTATGTATTCGGGCTAGGTTGTATTATGTTCTCCCTTGAACACAATGGGAATAAAGAATATGATTTTCAATTCAATTGATGTATATAATTATAAGGGCCTAACCTCATATTTACAGGGTAGGAAATAAGGAATTTGAGTCTTACTAGGAAAAGAATTACCAACCCTACTAGGATTGAAATTCTTATTCAATTAGAATTGCAACATTAATTAAACTATTAATTATTTTTATTCCAGTAGGACTAGGAATACTTAATCCAAGGTTACTTGGGAATTAAGCAATCGGACCTTTCTTGGAGCCCAGGACGAAACAACCCAACGCAGCCACATTAGGCCACGTTGGTGTGCGTGCTGCCTCGTCCCAGCCAAAGCCGCAGCTGGCCGAAAGCCCAGCGCACTGTGGCCTAGCTTCGGCGGGCCTGCAGTGTATTGCTTGCTGGCTGGGCACGACCCATGAGCTGCTGCCTTGCCCGCTTGCATGGCGCGACCCATGGAGCTGCTGCCTTTCTCGCTGGCTTGGCGCGGCCCATTGGCGTTGCTGCCTTGCTAGCTTGCTAGGCACAACCCTTTGGCGTTGCTGCCTTGCTTCCTTGCTTGGTGCGGCCCATGGTGCTGCCTTACTTTCTTGTCGAGCGATGGGCCGGCTCGCTTGCCGGCTTGTCGCTCGTCGAGCTTCCGATTCGTTTTCCGATTCCGGAATCCTTTTCCGCTTCGAACAAATATTTACGTTTCCGTTAATATTTCCGATTCTGGAAGTAATTTCCTTTTCCGAAAATATTTCCGATTTCGGTAATATTTCCGTTTCCGGCAATATTTCCGACTCCGGCAATATTTCTATTTCCGATAATATTTTCCGATACGAACCATGTTTCCGTTTCCGGCAACATCTACAACTTGGATAATATTTATATTTCCGTCATGAACCATATTTTCGTTTCAGGCAATATCATCATTTCCGGAGTATTCTTTATTTTTCCTTTTGACGATTTCAGCTCCCACTGGAACCGAGATCCGTCGTTTCCGAATGTTTATAAATGGAGTACTTAATGAATAATATATTCACTTAAATACTTGATCCATTCACGTACTATTTATGTGACCCTACGGGTTCAGTCAAGAGTAAGTTGTGGATTAATATTATTAATTCCACTTGAAATGAAGCGGCCTAGCTAGGCATTCAGTTCACTTGATCTCACTAAATTATTAACTTGTCAATTAATACTGAACCACATTTATTAGACTTAGAATTTAATGCATTAAATGCAAACTTGGACCAAGGAAACTATTTCCTTCAGTCTCCCACTTGTCGCTTGATGCCTGCTCATGACCATAAGGTAAGAGTAGTCATCCTTATTATGTCCATAAGTATTTCTCGGTTTCAAAGTTCAACTGATCAAATAAACAGATAATCATAACTTATGATTCATCTTAGCACGGCTATGCATTTTTTTTCTGTTTCTAGCTCTCCGAGTGGCCTTGTACAACTTTCAGCATCTCATCCTAATTTATGGGAGGACAATCCAATTCTTGTGGTCTTGAGGTTAGACTTCGTTTGACAGGTGATTACCTGAGGGTTACCGTTATAGTCTCCTTTTATGGTGCGACGCTTGACAACGTCAAAGTAACCAGTTCTCAAACAAATAATCTCAAATCACTCAGGTATTGAGGATTAGTGTCTAATAATGTAAGGAAATTTACTTATGACAGATTTTCATCTCTTACATTAAAGTTTTATAGGTATGTCCGATACTAATCTTTTCAAGTAAGTATCTATGAAAATGATTGCGACATTGCCATGTCCATATAGTTCAAGAAACAGAACTACTAGTCATCTTGCATTCTAGTCGTCTAGCGTTTTCTATGCGTCCACCTTTATAGAAAACTTCTGACTAGGGACCATTTTCAACTTTCGACATTCAAGTTCACTTGATAGACATTTCTTAGTCAAAGGACTAGCTGGTCCTGACAGTCTATCTTAAATATATTCATCAAATTGAACGGACTCATCATTTAATACTAAACCAAGATTAAATGAAACATGAAAGTACATTTCATATATGATAAATGTTCAACTACAATGTTTTACAACCATGGGCCTCTAACCCATTTTTAAAACAACTAATGGAATTCAAAACTATGCTTGATTTCCAGTGTCACAATTGAGTCTATATACGGCCTCTAACCATTTAAAGCATTTGAGTCTATATATGGCCTCTAACCATTTTAGGGAATCTGGGTTTCGTCATAGCTTTCTTACAAGTCACAAACTCATTCATCTACATGATAATAGTTTGACTGCAAGTTGTAGGTTTATTCACTATCTAACAGAAGAATCTCATAGTTTCAGTGACCTGAACTCTATGCCTACTTGGGTATAGAACATCAAACAATAGAATATCAACAGACACTTGAAAATCCTTTGAATATTCTGTCCTCCTTGAAGCACTTGTTAAGTCTTCTAAGAGATGTCTATTCTTTAAAGCCACTTCTAAAGTCCTTAAAAAAAAGTGTTCGTATTTTCTGAAGAACTTCTAAAAGCCTCCGGAATGTCCGTTTATGTTTGTTGTTCGCCTCGAATACCTTTCGAGGTCTATTTTCTCCCACTTGTCAATTTGGAAACGAATCTCCCAAAGGACACCATTTCGAGCAAACAAACATTATGTTCTCAAAATTTCGTGGTAGAAAGAATACCCTTGTGTCTCATTTGAATAAATCATAATGTAACATATATCTATGCTTGGTGTGAGGGGGTCGAAAAAGCACGAGGCTAATGCGTGACCTTGTCCCTCGTGGGTGTGACGTTTCTTTTTGTCAAATCAAGTGTAATTGGATTTCCTGTGAGTTTACACCCATTTGACTAGTAATATAGGAGTCGCCATTCAGTTTTTAACCACAATGAGAAAAACTGACAAAACCCGGTTATCGTGACATAAAGGGAGTGCAATTATGTTTGACCACGACTGTCGTAGGTTCCCTTGTGATCCCTGGTGTGGGGATCTCTCAACATACACCCGCAAGGTAGAGATTGAGGGTTCGGGGGACTATAACTACCGAGAGGAGTACTCGCTCTTCGATAACTCCAGAGGCAGGATATCCTTACTAGCTCAGCATAAATAATTGAAGGGACATGTGTTAACTATTAAACTAATCTGAGTTGATTTTAACAATATGCAACATATAGTACTAGATCGAGCGCGATTATCTGATTTAGATTGTTTTAAGGGACCTAGCATGATAATCCAATTTCCCAAAAATATCATATTTATTAGGCGTGATCGAACAATCAGGTTTAGTTAGTTTAACAGTTCATAAAAGGGCGAGGAAAGCAATTAAATCATAGAAAAGGGACACATTACGACGCACCCTTGAGAGGTGCGTCACGGTTCTCAGAAAACTAACCACTTTGACTTTGCTATTTCTCCTTTTATTTAACGAATCTCAAATTATGGGACGGGATACGTTCTGTTCGATTTATGGATCGATTGCGACAGAACGCGTGATCAGTTTTGCAGCGTGAGGCTTAGGCTTAGGGGTTTAGAGTCAATACTCAGAATAATAATTGTGTGTTCTTTTTTCACGTCGAACTTGGGCTATATTTATAGAAAAGAGTTCGTGGAAAGATAGAATTGTAGAGCTCTAATCCACGAGGAATTAGGAAAGAATACGTCCCAGGTAATTTCAGCGCCCAGGCCTGGGCGCCAAAGATTTCGGCGCCCAGAGCCAGGCGTTGAAAATAGGATCTGGGCTATTTTCTTAGTCAGATTCGGATTCCTACAATCAGGAGTATTTGAGACTTAATCGAGTCTTTTAGTGCGTATTAACCTTGTGACGGAATGCGTCTGGGCCCGTTACGAACTCTAGGCTCGTTAGGATTTTAATTAATACGTAACTCTTACTTTCGAATCATATTAGGAATAGGATTCTCTCGCAATTTCTATCTCATTTAGGATTTATGTTGGAGTGCAACACCTAATTCTGACAGGTTTCTATCTTTTATGACTTGCCACTCTTAATAACTACCCATTACGGCAGTTACTATTTTTAGCAGGTTTCCATAAATAGCAGGTTTCTATAAATAGCAGGTTTCAGGTGAAATGAAAAGGGGAATTGAGATTCGTTATTTTATAGGAGATGCGTTGTCAAGTGGAGATTTATGTTTTCATCATCGAACCTTCCCTTTCGGGAATGGGGACAAAAGTAGGTGTCTACAGTTAGCCCCCACTTTGACTGAGTCTTGGAGTAAGACGATGGTCAAAGTATTAGACGGAGTGCGTCGCACAAGCCATGGTGACCTGTTTTGGCGAGGGTCTCACGAGCCCCCGAGTGATAACATTTGACTTAAGGGTCATCACTTGAAGTGTCGACATATCCCTCACGTGTCATTGGGATTTGTCAATGGATAGTATAGAAACTCCCTCACTTTGTCATTGGGAGTGGCTACAGATGTTTTTGAAATCAAAGCTATAAAGTGTAATTGAGCCTGGCCAAGCCCAATCACGAGGTAAAAATGTTTTTAAAGATTCTCATTTTCAGGGTTAGCTAAACGAGAAAACCCCCTTGTTTTTATGGGACGTAAAACGAAGGAAAACCCAGCACATCGTTCTTTTTTGGAAAAAACGGAAAACCAATGTTTTGGAAAAAGGGAAAGCTACTCACATCTTTCTTTTTTGGAAAAACGGAAAACCAGAAAAAGTTATCGCTGCAGCGACTAAGGACCTGCGCGGTTAGTGACGCAGACCCCGCCGGCTAAAGATGGCGAGCCAGTCCGCTAAGGGTGGACACCCCGTCCTATAGAAGTGGACGAATCTATTTTTGAAATTTGAAAATAAGGACCTACGCGTTTTGTGACATAGACCCCGCCGGCTAAAGTTGGCGAACCTGTCCGCTAAGGGTGGACACCCCGTCCGATAGAAGTGGACGAATCTATTTTGAAATTTGTTTCGTGTTCATTTTTTGAAAATAAGGACCTACGTGGTTTGCGCCGTAGACCCCGCCGGCTGAAGATGGCGAGCCTGTTTCATTTTGTTTTTTTTGAAGACTCTATTTTTCGAAAACTGAGGATCTGCGCGGCTAGTGACGCAGACCCCGCCCGCTGAGGGTGGGCGAACCCTGTCCGCTGAGGGTGGACGTCCCTGAATTCGTTTTTTGTTTTGGAACTCGCGTGGTTCGTGACGTGATCTTGCCAACTGAGATGGGCAAGTTTCCTATTTTTCATCGTGATTTCTTTTTTGAGAATTTCTTTTGTTCATTCTTGCAAGAGCGAATTCTTTCGAGGGATGCTCGAATTTAGTTGTGACCTGAACGTGGGTTGACAACGGGTTTAGACGGACCTTTGTCTTGCGACCGTCTGCTTTCGTGGTTTTGAGCTAGTCTTTACGGCTCGATTTTTGCCACTACTTGGTCTTTGATCAGAGGACCATGTACAAGTGTCAATGACGACCCTTTTCTGAGGTCGAACCTGTTCTTTTGAGATCATCCAAACATGGGACGGCGTATAGCGTAGTCCGAGAATGTGATTTCGATTGCGCACTCTTTGTTGGAGTATACTTTTCGCGAGCCCCCAAGCACTCGGGCTTGGTTGGTCATTTTTCGCATATTTCATAACGTCTTTTAATCATGTTTGGGGTCGTGCTCGTATGTGCGAGCGACCTTTCATAGTGGTGTGCTATTTTGGCGAAGTCGTGGGGTGCGACTTCAGTCTTGGGGCGACAAGGTTTAATATCATACTGTTTAGCTTGGCCCGGATTAATCTTTTGACAGACAAACATTTTTTTATTTGAGAAACCAACGACTTAACAACATTTTTTGGTGTTTCAAAGAATGACCTTGATATTTCATATTTGTTTTGAAAAGTGTACATATATGTTCCGTGAGACAAGTCTAAGTTTCGACTAAGTTTTACCATTCATTTTTGCTATTTGGGAGCTTAAAGGTGCTTTTGGGCTTGATCTTAATTGCAATAGGGTCTCGTGTCTAGCAAAACGGTTTTAAGTCTTTTCCTGTTCCGCGTTTTGTGAAATCTGGGCCTTGGGCTACATTTTCGGCGCCCAAGGCTGGGCGTTAATTATTTCGGCGCCCAGATTCGGGCGCTGAAAGTCCTTTCCCGACGAATTTTGACTTTCGGATTTCTTAACGCGTTTCCGAATGCGATCAGGATGTCACTTGATGCGTTCAGCTATATATAGGGGCTAGATACGTCCCTATTTTCCATCACTCTCAATTTCCTTCTTTCTTTGCTGTGTTTTAGTTACTCCTTGCTTTCGTCATGTCGATTCCTACTTTCTCACTCCAACGGGCTGTTAGGCGTTGGCTACGGTCCCTTACTCCTACAGAAAAGGCTTTGTTAATAGAATACCACTTAGAGGCACTTTTAGGCTTACAACAAATTAATATTGACTATAATTTTCTGCATGCAGCCCTGAGCTTTTTGGATTCCGATCATCATGTTTTTGTCTTTCGGGGCAACGAAATATGTCCTTTGCGAGATGAATTCGCTGCGATCCTTGGTTATCCTACTAATGCTACCCCTGCCACTCCTGGCACTATTGAAGAGGGTAAAACAATTGTTATTTGGATGGAACACTACAAGAGGGGGGGTGAATTGTAATATGGAACTTGCTAGCCAATTTTTGCGGAATTATAAAGAACATAAGCAAGTAGAGAAACAATGTAAGAGAGATTTTACGAGGAAACTTTCCAGGGCCCAACTGGAAAGAAAACCTCGACCCACTAGGGATTTCAACTCAAACTCTTTTCACTATAGGGCAACAACTCAGTTACAATCCTATAAGAAACTTGGCCATTACTTGAGTTCCTCTACGAACTCAAGTTCCCAATAGTTGTTCCCTCAAACAACTACGCTCTCACTGACTTCCCTAGAAGTCTCTCTTGACTCTTAGACTTCACTCAAAGCCTCTCTGCTTCTCTCTCATAGACTTCACTCAAAGCCTACCCAAATACATATCAGGAACTCACTCACGTTCCTGCCCCATACACATCAGGAACTCACTCAAGTTCCAGCCCAAAACTTGTACAAGAATTCACTCAAACCCTTGACAAATTACCCATTACAAGAGCTCACTCAACCCTTGAACAACTCTTAAAATATAGACATTTGATAATTGATTAAACTCTAATATGTAGAGAGTGAATAACTGTAAAGGAACTCGGAACTGTCAGGAACTTGGAACTGTAGGAACTGACTCTAAAAACGTGGAAAACAAAATATAATTTCTGTAAAATTATTCCACATAAACCAGACCCTTTTTGGAATGACAACGCAAGTCAGACAGTTTGGAATGAATGCTAAGATCTTCTTTTATAGTGTTGAAACTCCTAACCACTTCCCCCTTAATCTCCTCAACTGACGACCATGTTGCCATGATTTTAGGCATGTTCCCATGACCTATTCAGTTGCTGAAAACGTGGGAGTCAAAGCTGGAAGTGCCTGAATTTTCTCAACAGAATTTCCTTTTGAAAGAACAGAAAATAGGAAAACGTGATTAAATAAAATCCTTGGGGAAAAATAAATGTTTTGTAAAATAGGATCCAAGGTGTATTTTCCAAAACATAACTATTTCATTTTATTTCTTCACAGTAAAATTCTATTTCTATTTTATAAAATCTTTCTTTATAAAATATTATATTTTATAAAATCTTTCTTTAGAAAATATTCTGTTTTATAAAATCTTTCTTTAGAAAATATTAATCTTATATTAGAGAGACTTTATTTTACTATTTTAAGATCATATTCAAAGTTCCTTTTAGTACCTTGTTCCATAATCTTTCAAGCTACTACATACTTACATGAATCCTAGAAAATAAACTCTTATTTCCTGTCTTCATGTTCCATGCTGCTCCGCATGTTGGTTGTTCCACCTCTGGAACTTCTCGAACCATGTTCCCATCAGGAACTTATTTATGCCTGCTTGATCAGTTTCTCTGATTGTCCAAGTCTACATGCTTTGGCCTTCTCTTGTTCCTGCTCTGGAACTCCTGGTTTTCTTAGCATAGAAACTTAAACATTTATTAGTTAAGTTTGCCTGTCATCATCAAAACCATGTGGGTTAACAAATTCCCCCTTTTTGGTGATGACAAACCAAGCAAACTTAATAGAGAAAATAAATCCAACATGCATAGAAATCTTAAAACAAAATATTTACAAGAGTTAAAAGAATATACATAGTTGTAACATACTTGAGAAAAGCAGATATTTGAGACTAGGAACTCAAAATATTTTGCCTTCAATGTTTGCCTTTCTTTTCCCCCTTTTGGCATCATCAAAAAGGTTTAGCTAATAGTATTAATTTAATCCCATCACAGCACCATACTAACGAGAATGGTTAGTCAGAATCAGAGACAAAGCAAAATATCTCCCTCAATGTTGTACTGTTTAGACAATCATACTCAAGCGAATAGAATTCAAAGTGAAAAGAAATTATCATAAGCCAATGTTCCTTAGCAACAAGCAGAAAAGAAAGAAATAAGTTCACCCAAAAAAAACAGAAAAGAAAAATAAAAATAATGAAAAATTATTTCAAAATACATAAACACCATCAATTTGTATTTTGCAGGGATAGGCAATTTATGAGGTAAAGGTTAGGCATGGCTCATGATTTTAATGAATGTATTCCTTTGTCACTTGTTTATCTGCATGTCTCCTTCTTTACGGACTTTCAACTGAAGATCCTCGCCATAAAATACACCGTTGTTCCTTTCTTTCTTCTATTCTTCTTTAGCAGTACGTATAAATTCTTTGAAGCTTTTTGATAGTTCCTTGATTCAATTTTTGTAGGAACTTACATTTATGGTGTAAGTTCCCATGTGAATCTTGAAGGAACTACATAATTTTTGAGATAATTCTTTAAGGTATAGACAGCTTCATTTGCATTTCAACTTGGAAACTTGAAATGCTTGTAGGAACTTATGATCCCTTCTCTTTCTATTTTCACATATCTCTCCTTTTATTCCCCTCTTTTTTTCGATTTCTTTTGTCTCCTTTTTTTTTTTTCATCTCCCTTTTTTTTTTTTCAAAATGTACATTAACGCTCTATTAATCACCTTCCTCATTAGTTCCCCCTCAGTTGTTGCTGCATCGATTTAGTGACAAAGGAGGAATATTTTGTAGAGGGTTTTTGTATAGTGATGAATTTTTGAGAATTTTTTTTGAAGAGAAAAAATAAATCAACGTGTGGTATTGATTTGGATTTTGTGGTTTCTAATAGGTCGATATGGTAAGAGAATATTGGGAAACATTTTTGTGAGGAACAAAACTTAATTGGTGCATAAGTCTTTTAGGATATAGGTGAAAGAGATTTTAAGTGTTTTAGGTGTTTATGATAGATTGAAACATTTAAAAAGATAAAATTTTATTTTATTGGGTGTAACTTAACAAAAGATGGAACATCCTTGAGGAAAATTGAGATCGGCAAGGAGTCCTTTCATTAAGCAAATACGAAAAATTGTAAAGGAAAAAGAATAAACGAAGATTGAATCAAAAGAAAAAATATAAAAAATTGCTTGTCGTACTAGTAATAGGAACACACAAAACAACATGGCTTATGACTCTTCTTTTTACCTTTTCATCAGTTAGCACAAGTAATTATGAACCAAAATACGAGAAATTAGGAGAGTCCTTCACAATGTACAATTCTGATCTATGTTCACACACAAGAATTGCGTGGGATTAATTTTACCAAAAGCTAAATACTTACAGTTTTGCCATATTTGGGGAACTTCAAGGAAAATATATCCAGCTTGAATATACTGAGTTCCAGTCACATTTTCTCGTGCTTCTGATCAAGAGTTATAGGATGGTAAAATGCGACTTTCGGAGATTTGATTGGAACCTCTCGCTTGGACCTATGGATATGGCAATATTTGGTCTATTAGCAGTTAAATATTGGACAATTTAACAATCATACCTCTGAAGCTTTGTGTATGGCTCACAATCATCCCTTAGGAACCTTCATCTAGTCTTGCTCGTGTTCCTGTGGGAGTGTGATGCGTCTCTGCATTCTTACGCTCATATTACTTTATGAGTTTAGTAAAGTACTTACACAAAGATTTGTTAGTTGTACCAAAGAATATATAATCAGTGATAAATACGTACAACAACCAAATTATAACATGCATTCATATGAAGGATTTTTAAAGAAAATTCATGATGCATGAAGAATAGTTCTTTGGAAAAATAAGCTATAATGCGTTTTCCTTTTACAGCACAAAATATAAGTGTGACACATTTACTTTAAGCATACATAAGTGCCTTATTTAAATATGTGTATGCGTTCCAAATCAACAAAACTCTTGTTAAAGACTATGTTATGCTCATGTCATGCTTCACTAAGTCTTGATCCTCCAAACAGTCCATGAGTAGATGAAATCATAAAGAAAGCATATTCACATAATGCATTGCAAAACTTGTACACTTGTATTAATAAGTTAACAATATAACGCATTAAAACATGCTATGATATGAATAAGAAAAATTTACCTTATATAAATTTTCACCATGTATATGATTTCTTTGAAGTGCTGGACTGATTTTGATGACTTTATGTTCGAGTTCCTAGAGTGCTAGTTCCACCATCTTGATGCCCTCACATCTTATTGAAACATTCATGTGTAATCGAATATTGTCAGTCATTCTTCAGAAGTTCCTTAACGTGCTTTTGTCATTTGATCATCTCAATTATCACTCTCTATTTAATTTTTATAGAAATTAAGAGAGTGGTTGTTGTGTTCTTTCATCATGTTCATATAAACACTTATGATAATGAAACCTTATAAAACAATTCGTTAGGTTCAACATTTATGTATATATATCACTAATAAATCAGTTTCTCTTGAAAACAAAATATGTTAATTTTAAAATCAAATTTCAAGAAGGGACTTGACATTGTTCTTTATAAGAAAAAAGAAGTCATCTTCTGTTTGGAACAACCTACGTTCCATATGTGCAACAACATAGGATTATATATAATTACCTTATAAACAAGCTACTGGAGAAAGAGTCTCCTAAAAATCAGTACCTTTCTGGCTGGTTGTTCCTTTCAAGAACCAACCTTTTATGAGTTCCTTTGTCGATGTCATTGATAAATTGATTGAATGAATGTTGTAGTGCACACAGGAACTCGATAAATGAATCTGGCAATTTCTCTACTACTAGAGCAGCCGTGGAACTTGTTGCATGATATTGATTGATCGAGTTGATCTTCAGCTTCATGAACTGGAACTTGAACCTTAGTTTGAAGTTCCTCGACATGAGCTTATGTAGCTGTCTACTGTTGCTTTTAATAGTGACATATTTTATCATTAGAAACTCGATTAGTTCTACAGGAACTTGCGAGTTCAATATTGAAATAAACTTTAACCTGTTGCTGGGAATAGACATGTTAGTTTCAATCACAAGTAATATATTCACTTATTTCAACGCACATTTTTATATTTGTTGTAAACTCTGGATCATCTTCAATAACCCCTAGAAATATCAAATTATTGTTAGGAACCAAATTGTGATCCACAAAGTATGTGTTCCCTCTTTGATTCCCTTCAACTATGACATTTATTACTGATGATGTAATTTATTTTTAAAATTACCAGAGAAAACATAATTTTGGAAACTCTAAACAAATGTGCATTAATTACTCGACAATAAAAATTCACAATGGAACAGGAACTTGACTTACCAACTTTTCATTTGGAACCAATCTTACCTTAACTGTCAAAAGTTATAAGTTTCCACTGTAGGTAGCAACCAAACGATAATAGTGAATTTTCTTTCATAGAACAATCATTGTCGAGATATAACGAGTTGTTCCCCCTTAGTTGTAGCCACCTCATTTTTCATGTTACAAGTAAGCTAGAACATGTTCCTATGGTCTTCATGACCATTCTCCATCTTGAGTTATTTTAATATGAGTAATCTGGGAAAAAATAACACTCAAGTGTAGTACTTTTGTGCAAAGTTATGATTAGCAGGTTAGTCTAAAATAAATATATATATATACTCAAACATAATAACAAAATATGATGTTCCTGAAAAAGTTACTTCACGAAAGAAACATGAAACATATATTTTGTTCCATGGAACTTAAGTTAACAAGAACCAAGAACTTGTACATGAAAAACTTTGACACCAAAAATTTGCTATCAAATAGTTTATGCACAATTTATCAAGTTACTGTAACCTTGAGTTCGCTGATTGTTTCACCAGAACTTAGGAAGAGTTCCTTTGATCAATCAAACTTATATTATGCATTTTATACATATTAAATTCCAAAACAAAACCTATAACACAAATAAGGTTAGTTTGCACAATAATTTAAGAGAAACAGGTTTATAAAAAAATTCAACATTAATTAACACAAGTAAAATGAGGGAACAACCTTACTAGCATTTCACATGATTGAGTTCCTTTGAGATGTTCAAAGTGACTTCCCATTATAAAGTGCATGTGAGTTGATTCGTTGATATGACCCATCATATTTGGAAGGAACTTACATGCTGGTGGAACTGGAACTAGTTTACATCTGAAGTTCCAAGTTCCGAGCCTGAGTTCCTCTTCACTATTCCAACGAATCTAATGGATTTCCAACTCATTTTTCCTTGGTGTAATTCTGATGTTGTTCCTTTACTTCATACACACACTCAATCATGAGTTATAAACCTGTAAAAATCATTTCTCTTCTACTACGTTCCATAATCATGCATTAGTAGTAAATATATGTAAGTAGCATAATTTAGAAGATTAAAGTATACAAAAATTGTAAACTAACAGACCTGTAAACAATTAATGGTCTTGGGAACCTGACATGATTTCAGTTCCTTTCTTTTTAGCATTAGCATCTTAGAAAATGATTATCTTAAACTGCTGGATCTAAGATTCAACATGCATACATGTAATAAATATTCAATATACTCATAATACATGGAAAAATCGTTCTTTGGACAATAAATGATATAACATTAGATTATGTAGCCCAAAGAATAAAGTTCCCTTCGCA
Organism: Spinacia oleracea; assembly: GCF_020520425.1. NCBI lineage: Eukaryota > Viridiplantae > Streptophyta > Magnoliopsida > Caryophyllales > Amaranthaceae > Spinacia > Spinacia oleracea. The sequence continues at coordinate 108,095,244 of NC_079491.1, read as the reverse complement.
GGGAAACCAAGTTCCAAGAGTGGCTATATGCATTGTTCCTTCGTCTTGTTCCTTGAACCATTCTTATTAAACAAATAATGCATAAATGTAAAATCAATTTTAGAATCTGAAATTTGTCTCACAAAAACATATTTGAGAAGATCCAAAATCGATTAAACAAATTCAAAATACATTTGAATAATTTTCATAAAACGTTGTCAGGAACTTGAGTTAAATAAATAGCGTATGCATATAAAGATCTCAAAAATTAGATGTTTACCTTAAATATATCATTAAGGATCTTTTAGTTGCAGCCTTTATCTGTTCCTTGGAATGGTGCTGGAATGAGTTCCTTTATCTAGAAGTTCCTCTTCGGATTTTGATCCTTGTTCCGAAGTGGGGTGCTGATGTAATGTATCTTTAATAATGTCACACCCTCATGAGTTACTAAGTGTAACTCGTGGGTCAACAGTGATCCAGTGAGTTCCTCAATGTGGAACTTATATTCATAGGAACTCTGACATATTAATGTGCATCTTTGTTTGTTCCTGTACCAATTTCTTTGTCATGGGAACCCAACAGATTTGGGTCCCTTCTTGTTAGTAGTAACTGTTAAGAAAATAATCAACACAACAACTACTACCAAGATACAATAAGCCTTCATATAAATGATATTCAATATATTCATGAAGCATATAAAATAATAGTTCTTAGGCAGAGAAAAAATAAGTAGGATATTTTGTTGCCTAAAAATTAAAAACTCTGAGTTCCACAAATATGCATTTTTCAAAATACGTTTCCTTGACATAATTTTAATGTACTGAAGTTTAAAAAAATAAATTGAAAAATCATTTATTAAATATAGATTTTAGATTTTTCAAATTTAATTTTAAATCAAAACAAAACAGAAGTTCCATTAGAAACAATGCAAGGAACACGCAATAAATTAATGTATGCACACAAAGAAGGTCTAAAGGAATAGATATTTACCTTAGAAGATCGCCTGTTACACCTTGACTGACTTTTATTCAACAATAAAAGTCAGATCTGCCTTGTTCCTTTGAATGGGTAGGATCGAGTTCCTTTCATCAAGTTTCTTGTAATTGTTCCTCCTTCCAGGAACTTAACTCAGCAGGGTTGCCTGCTTATCAGCGAGTTCCGGCTCTGATACCAATTGTTATTTGGATGGAACACTACAAGAGGGGGGGTGAATTGTAATATGGAACTTGCTAGCCAATTTTTGCGGAATTATAAAGAACATAAGCAAGTAGAGAAACAATGTAAGAGAGATTTTACGAGGAAACTTTCCAGGGCCCAACTGGAAAGAAAACCTCGACCCACTAGGGATTTCAACTCAAACTCTTTTCACTATAGGGCAACAACTCAGTTACAATCCTATAAGAAACTTGGCCATTACTTGAGTTCCTCTACGAACTCAAGTTCCCAATAGTTGTTCCCTCAAACAACTACGCTCTCACTGACTTCCCTAGAAGTCTCTCTTGACTCTTAGACTTCACTCAAAGCCTCTCTGCTTCTCTCTCATAGACTTCACTCAAAGCCTACCCAAATACATATCAGGAACTCACTCACGTTCCTGCCCCATACACATCAGGAACTCACTCAAGTTCCAGCCCAAAACTTGTACAAGAATTCACTCAAACCCTTGACAAATTACCCATTACAAGAGCTCACTCAACCCTTGAACAACTCTTAAAATATAGACATTTGATAATTGATTAAACTCTAATATGTAGAGAGTGAATAACTGTAAAGGAACTCGGAACTGTCAGGAACTTGGAACTGTAGGAACTGACTCTAAAAACGTGGAAAACAAAATATAATTTCTGTAAAATTATTCCACATAAACCAGACCCTTTTTGGAATGACAACGCAAGTCAGACAGTTTGGAATGAATGCTAAGATCTTCTTTTATAGTGTTGAAACTCCTAACCACTTCCCCCTTAATCTCCTCAACTGACGACCATGTTGCCATGATTTTAGGCATGTTCCCATGACCTATTCAGTTGCTGAAAACGTGGGAGTCAAAGCTGGAAGTGCCTGAATTTTCTCAACAGAATTTCCTTTTGAAAGAACAGAAAATAGGAAAACGTGATTAAATAAAATCCTTGGGGAAAAATAAATGTTTTGTAAAATAGGATCCAAGGTGTATTTTCCAAAACATAACTATTTCATTTTATTTCTTCACAGTAAAATTCTATTTCTATTTTATAAAATCTTTCTTTATAAAATATTATATTTTATAAAATCTTTCTTTAGAAAATATTCTGTTTTATAAAATCTTTCTTTAGAAAATATTAATCTTATATTAGAGAGACTTTATTTTACTATTTTAAGATCATATTCAAAGTTCCTTTTAGTACCTTGTTCCATAATCTTTCAAGCTACTACATACTTACATGAATCCTAGAAAATAAACTCTTATTTCCTGTCTTCATGTTCCATGCTGCTCCGCATGTTGGTTGTTCCACCTCTGGAACTTCTCGAACCATGTTCCCATCAGGAACTTATTTATGCCTGCTTGATCAGTTTCTCTGATTGTCCAAGTCTACATGCTTTGGCCTTCTCTTGTTCCTGCTCTGGAACTCCTGGTTTTCTTAGCATAGAAACTTAAACATTTATTAGTTAAGTTTGCCTGTCATCATCAAAACCATGTGGGTTAACAAATTCCCCCTTTTTGGTGATGACAAACCAAGCAAACTTAATAGAGAAAATAAATCCAACATGCATAGAAATCTTAAAACAAAATATTTACAAGAGTTAAAAGAATATACATAGTTGTAACATACTTGAGAAAAGCAGATATTTGAGACTAGGAACTCAAAATATTTTGCCTTCAATGTTTGCCTTTCTTTTCCCCCTTTTGGCATCATCAAAAAGGTTTAGCTAATAGTATTAATTTAATCCCATCACAGCACCATACTAACGAGAATGGTTAGTCAGAATCAGAGACAAAGCAAAATATCTCCCTCAATGTTGTACTGTTTAGACAATCATACTCAAGCGAATAGAATTCAAAGTGAAAAGAAATTATCATAAGCCAATGTTCCTTAGCAACAAGCAGAAAAGAAAGAAATAAGTTCACCCAAAAAAAACAGAAAAGAAAAATAAAAATAATGAAAAATTATTTCAAAATACATAAACACCATCAATTTGTATTTTGCAGGGATAGGCAATTTATGAGGTAAAGGTTAGGCATGGCTCATGATTTTAATGAATGTATTCCTTTGTCACTTGTTTATCTGCATGTCTCCTTCTTTACGGACTTTCAACTGAAGATCCTCGCCATAAAATACACCGTTGTTCCTTTCTTTCTTCTATTCTTCTTTAGCAGTACGTATAAATTCTTTGAAGCTTTTTGATAGTTCCTTGATTCAATTTTTGTAGGAACTTACATTTATGGTGTAAGTTCCCATGTGAATCTTGAAGGAACTACATAATTTTTGAGATAATTCTTTAAGGTATAGACAGCTTCATTTGCATTTTAACTTGGAAACTTGAAATGCTTGTAGGAACTTATGATCCCTTCTCTTTCTATTTTCACATATCTCTCCTTTTATTCCCCTCTTTTTTTCGATTTCTTTTGTCTCCTTTTTTTTTTTTCATCTCCCTTTTTTTTTTTTCAAAATGTACATTAACGCTCTATTAATCACCTTCCTCATTAGTTCCCCCTCAGTTGTTGCTGCATCGATTTAGTGACAAAGGAGGAATATTTTGTAGAGGGTTTTTGTATAGTGATGAATTTTTGAGAATTTTTTTTGAAGAGAAAAAATAAATCAACGTGTGGTATTGATTTGGATTTTGTGGTTTCTAATAGGTCGATATGGTAAGAGAATATTGGGAAACATTTTTGTGAGGAACAAAACTTAATTGGTGCATAAGTCTTTTAGGATATAGGTGAAAGAGATTTTAAGTGTTTTAGGTGTTTATGATAGATTGAAACATTTAAAAAGATAAAATTTTATTTTATTGGGTGTAACTTAACAAAAGATGGAACATCCTTGAGGAAAATTGAGATCGGCAAGGAGTCCTTTCATTAAGCAAATACGAAAAATTGTAAAGGAAAAAGAATAAACGAAGATTGAATCAAAAGAAAAAATATAAAAAATTGCTTGTCGTACTAGTAATAGGAACACACAAAACAACATGGCTTATGACTCTTCTTTTTACCTTTTCATCAGTTAGCACAAGTAATTATGAACCAAAATACGAGAAATTAGGAGAGTCCTTCACAATGTACAATTCTGATCTATGTTCACACACAAGAATTGCGTGGGATTAATTTTACCAAAAGCTAAATACTTACAGTTTTGCCATATTTGGGGAACTTCAAGGAAAATATATCCAGCTTGAATATACTGAGTTCCAGTCACATTTTCTCGTGCTTCTGATCAAGAGTTATAGGATGGTAAAATGCGACTTTCGGAGATTTGATTGGAACCTCTCGCTTGGACCTATGGATATGGCAATATTTGGTCTATTAGCAGTTAAATATTGGACAATTTAACAATCATACCTCTGAAGCTTTGTGTATGGCTCACAATCATCCCTTAGGAACCTTCATCTAGTCTTGCTCGTGTTCCTGTGGGAGTGTGATGCGTCTCTGCATTCTTACGCTCATATTACTTTATGAGTTTAGTAAAGTACTTACACAAAGATTTGTTAGTTGTACCAAAGAATATATAATCAGTGATAAATACGTACAACAACCAAATTATAACATGCATTCATATGAAGGATTTTTAAAGAAAATTCATGATGCATGAAGAATAGTTCTTTGGAAAAATAAGCTGAATATTACTTACACAAAGAAGGATGCCAAATCTGAATATTTTAAGGGAAGCCCCCTATTACTGCAGGTAATCGATTTTTTTTTCTTTGCGCACGTATACGTTTTTTTTGCATATATATTTTTTATTCGTCCTGCCTTGGGGCTGAGTTTCAGCGCCCAGGGCTGGGCGCCAGAATTTTCGGCGCCTGGTCCTGGGCGTTGAAACTGCGCACCAGGAACCGTTTTTTTTTTTTTTTTTTTTTTTTTTTTTTTTTTTATCGTACCCGTTTTTTGCAGATTTGGCTCGTGGAACGACTTAGGCTCTTGGAAACTCCTGCCGATCCTAAACATTATCGCCCTATAGCCTTGGGTAACCGAAAATATTTGCACCGAGGCCAGGACGAGGCCGAGTGGGTCTCCTTTTTTACTCATGGTATCTGTTCTATTAAGTGGGTGGTACCGTGGTGGGGTTTGACTACTATGACGGGGGGTTCTGATGTATCGGTTTATGTTTCCTTGTTGGCGCTATCTCGGCCCATTTATATTTTCCCTTACCGAGTCATGCGTCAATACGGTTTAAGGCAGACTATCCCCTTTTCTGATACGGTACCACTTAAAGTAGCGGCCTTTTCACAAGCACAGGTTCAAGCGTGGGCTAAGTATTATGATGGTCTCCCGCGTTGGGCGGTAGCTACAAATGGCTTTGTGGGTCTTTCTGAAAACTACAAGTTGTGGATGAGCTCCAATGATAAGGCCGTGAGGACCGAGGCTCGAAATGGGGAGCCGGCTGAGCTTTTGATACCTCGCATTCGGGTCAGATATGAGGGCCGTGATTCTGCCAATCCTCGCACCCATGGTATTAAGACTGTGAAAGCTCGTCCTGATCGAAAGCGAAAGGAAGTTCCTCCCCGTTCCAATTCTAGGCCTAAAAAGGTGCCTAACATGAAGGGGCCTGCTGTTGTTAAAAGAAGTGCAGGCTCTCGCGGAGATCGTCGCCGGAACAATGTATGGGTTAGGAAGGCTCAGCCGCATGTAGAAACAGTGGCTAGTCTAGTTGATGATAATAATTCTTCTCCCACCATTGTCTGTGCCCTTGAGGCTGAGCGGGCTATAACCGAGAATGTTTCTAAAGCCTTGGCGTCTTTGGAAGTTAGTGTCCAGGAGCCGGTTCTTATGGAGATTGATATAGGGGCAGCGCAGAAGACTGTGGGGGTGGATCCTGCGAACATTGCCCTCTACAAGACTTTATTTGATGATCCGGAAGAACTAGAGTAGTGTAGTTCTTGCTAGGGTGTAGGTGCCCTTTATTTATTTCAATTGTGTTTGTTTTTTCATTTCTTAGCACTTTGTTTTCCTTCTTATTATTTTTCAATAAAGGCGTATTTTATTTTTCATTTTCATTTTTTGTTTCTCCTCTTTTTTATATTTTTATATGTTTAACACTTTTTGCACAATTTATATATGTTTTTTTTTATTGGACCGAATCCTTGGTAAGGATTGCCTACGTATCTTGTCAGAATCAGGTCGCGCGTAGTTCTAGCTAGAATAAATTCTAAGATGCCGAATTTTGATAGATATGCCCTGAGGTGGAAGCATATTACTTAACCGGTCAAATGAGTGAAGTATTATCATTATTTTCGTCTGCCGTTTTTTTTTTCCGTAAGTCGCGTAAAAAATGAAATTCGACTATTTTTTTGTATGGCTATATTTTTTGGTGAACCTATTTGGATACGTGCTGTACCCCCCAAGTGTTCGTTATTTTTCCGTTATGTGCGGATAAAATGACGAGCACTTCTAAAAAATTTAGGCAGGCAGAGAGTTTCGACGCCCAGGCTGGGGCGTCAAAGATTTCGGCGCCCAGCCCTGGGCGCTGAAAATGATTTCTGGCGGTCGTTTTTGATGCTTTGCTTCACGTGTTCTTGCATTTATTTTTTTTCTTCGTTTTAGTGCTTTGCTTTTTACTTGTATAAAAATTGATTTTGAGGCTATTTCGGAGGCTTTTTTGACTGTTAGCGTGAGACACATTTTTGTCCGGATTAATTTTTTCTATTCGTGACTTGAAATGGCTTTGAAAATGGAGTTAGGGTGCGGGAGTTTTGAAGATCTTTTGTGTAGGATTTTGGGTGGGTTTGAGGTGCGTGTCGTTTTTGAAGGGTATGGTGGGGTTACATTTTATTAATTCCCTTTTTAAGCAACATTTGCATTTGTTTTGGATTTGGATTTCCTTTGATTTCTTTGGGTTGCATGGATTGACTTTTATGATGACACTGGTTGACTTTTATGTTTTGGGGATATGAAGGGGATGGTACGGTTTATTTTGTGGATTTCGGGAATTGGTTCCCATGGCACGATTTCAAGACCGAGTGGGTCTCGTTTATCAGGCCTAGTGTGGGCCGCCTCTTTATTTTTGTATTTTGCAAGTGCATTTGGTGCTTACTTAGTGTTAGAATAAAATTTTAGGAGAAATATTACGCCTTTATTAATTTGGAAAGTAAGGGAAACACACTGAAATAAAATTGACCTATGTTCTAAGGGGTCTTAGGACCATCTAAAGTCTTTATTATTTTTTTCTACCAATCTAAAGAACTACTAGGCTCTTTTACTAAGGTGCTCTATGTGGCTCAAGCCTTGGGTTTAGTCTCGTAAAACTTTGGTCCTTCACCGGTACTCATCTTGAATTCTATTCCTTTTGCATTGACCCACTGATATGTCTTCACCCATCCGTTCTCGATCTCTTCTAGTGTTGATGCAGGAGCGATTAACCGGGTTGGATCGAAACCTTCATCTTGTAAAGCTAGGGTAGTCATCACAGTCTCGTCCTCCATAGGGCTCGATTCGTTAAACAATGTCCATAAAGCCTGGTTTTCCAATACTTTAGTTGTTTTAGTCTTGGTGAGGCAGGGTGCCTCATCCAAGGTGTGGCAGTCATGGAAGATTTCGAATCCTGGTTTTAGCAAGCCATCCCGAACGAAGGGTTCAGGGAAATCACAGTATGGGTGTCCTTCTCCTTCCCGAACGAACATCCGTTAAGGGTTCTCTGATACGGGGGAAGGAGGGTGGTTTGTTTAGCCTTGTTAAGGCGTAGTCCAGATAGGCGGTCTGCAATATCTTCCTCCGTTGGTTCATAGCCTAAGCCAAAGGGAGTAGATTTGTTGGCTAAAGGATGGAATGTGCATTCCTTCTTCCTTATGCCCAATGGGGTTCCAGGGAAATAACCTTGAGCTAACAGCATTGTAGGGATGACTCGGGATGCGTGCGGGTCTAGGAATGCTGGATCATAATCTTCGATGAACTGGATTGCTTCTTCCATTTGAAACCCGTAAAGGTCGTCTGCAGTTTCGTCCGTTCCAACCATAGTACAACTGACGTCGAGAGGAGGGGCGCGGATTTCTAGTATTACCCCGTTATGGTTAAGTTTAACCATTTGGTGCAAGGTAGAAGCCACACCTCCTAAGTCATGGAGCCAAGGTCGCCCCAGGAGGAGGTTGAAAGTGGGCTTGATGTCGATTATTTGAAACTCCGTGGTGCGTGCCACAGGCCCGGTTTGTATGGTAAGGTTGATTTTTCCCAACACAGGCCTTCGGGAGTTATCATAAGCTCGTACCCCTTGCGTGGAGGTTTGGAAGTCATCATTTCCTAGCCCCAAGCAATGGGCGGTTCGCATTGGGCAAACATTAACCGCCGAACCGTTATCTACGAGCGCTAGGGGGATGTTTTGTCCTTTGTATCCAACTACTAGATAGAGGGCTTTATTGTGAGCACCCCCCTCTTTGGGCAAGTCTTTGTCAGTGAAAACTATGGCCTTTTCTCCGGCATCTCTCGTGACGTGGTTAACCAATGAGTCAGGTGTGATATCTGTAGGTACTGAGATGAGGTCGAGTGAGCGAATAAGCTTTTCGCGATGTTCCTTTGAAGTACACATGAGATCCCAGATGGTAATTTCGGCTTTGGTTCTTTTTAGTTGTTTCAAGAGAGGATTTTCAATGACTTCTGCGACGGTGGCGTGCCGTCCATTCTCAGGAGTTTGCCTAACTGGGATATCGTCCATAGGAGGTGGGCGAATATCCGGTTGGTATATCCTTCCAGATCGGGTGAGGTTGTCGACCTCGGGCTCCTGAGGGGTGGTGTCAATGTGAGCATACCCGGGCCAAGTTTCAGCAAAGAGGTCCTGGCCCGACACTTGAGATAGGTAAATATCTTCAGCATCATCATCCCACACACCTCCCACTTCTCTCTCGATTCGATCCATAGGGACCACAACGAGTGGTGCACCTTGAGACGTAATGTACACCGTAGGGTCGAAGTTCTCATTTTCTGGTTGGTCGAGAGAGATGTGACAAGAGCCGAGTGGGCTCTTGTTGTTGTTGGGTTTGCCAACGTTAGGGAGAGGTATCACTTCATCCTCTATCATGTCCTGGATTGTATTTTTTAGGTTCCAGCAGTTTTCGGTGTCATGCCCATTTCCTTGATGGAACTTGCAATAAGTGCCTTCGACCCAATATTTGCTCTTGACAGGAGGGTCACGGGTGGGGCCAATAGGTCTCAACTTTCCTTGATTGGTTAGTCTTTCGAAGGCTTGCACCAAAGTCGACCCGAGTGGGGCAAACTTTCGGTCTCGGACCCATCTTCCAGGGCTTCTTCGGGCGGGAGTCTCCTCTACGGCATGGACTTCTTGGGCTTGGGATGTGTTGCCCCTGTTGTAGGTGTTGCTTTTGTACGCGGGTTTACTTTGTATTGTTTTTTCGAGATCATCCTTGATCTTTATTCCCACATCATAAACTCCTTTGAAAGTGTCAAGTCCCAGGTACCTAAGGTGTTGTCTGTAAGCCGGGTCCAGGTTGTCAATGAATTTTTGGACCAATTCTGTTTCGGGAGGCCTACTGATTAGTTGGGCCGCCTGGTCCCTCCATCTAGCAAAGTAGGTTGTGAAACCCTCATTTTTCTTTTGGAAGAGAACTTCCAGCTCGCGCATGGTGACTTGAAAATCCATGTTCGACGAGTATTGCTTGATTAAGACATTGACAAAGTCTTCCCAAGTGGGGAAGAGCTTACGGTCCTGGTGATAGTACCATTTGAGCGGCACAGGTTCCAAGGACAAAGGAAGGGCAGGTAAATACATGGACTTGTCCACGCCTTTGAAGTTCATGGCATTCACAAAGCTCAATAGATGATCACGGGGGTTGTCTGTGGCTTTAAACTTTGGTAAGTCAGATGAACTAAACTTTTCTGGTAGTTTGCCAGGAAAAGGTTCAGGATTGAGGGAGAAGTACTTGCTCCCCATGGTTTGCTATTGGACCATTTTTTCAATCCTCTTCTAGTTATCGAGGTCATTTTTGGCTTGTGCAGCCGCTAAGGCTTCGTTTTCCATTTTCAGTTGGCCCATGAGTTGGGTCATTTGAGCCATCTGGTCTCGCAATTCTTCGATGGACATGTTTGAGGGTGCGAATCGAGGTTGGGGAAGCGGAGATCCTTGAAATGAGGGATGACGGACGGAGCTTGGAGTCACTAAACCTGGTGTTGGCGATGTATCTTCGAGACGTACTAACCTTTGATTTACCGATCGGCACCAAGTGGCAGGACCAGTCCTATGCATAAGATAAGCTAAAGTTTAGGCCCCAAAGTTTCAAGCATTACTTAGTCTAGACTTTGACTCTGTCTATTGGTTTTTCGCTCTTTCTTTTGTTGGTACACTTTTAGTTCTTTCTTTTGGTTATTCTTTGGATTTTCGAAACACTTGCCCGTGTGACATTCATAGTTATTAGCATGTTCGGTTTCGGTGCCGAGCATTGTCGTTGTAGGAGGCCTAACAACGACACAAAGAGTTATTTTTTTTTTTAAGTCGCTTCTAGAATCGAGTGCTTCTTCTTACGCTCTCGTAGCAATTTTTTTTACGAACGTTTTTTTTGTGCTACGTATTTTCCTTTTGCGCGGGCACCGAGGCTGCTGCGCCTGACCAGAAGGCCAAGCAGCAACTTCAGCGCCTAGTGTAGGGCGTGAGAAATTCTGGCCTCCAGCTAGGGGCGTTAAAATGCGTCCCTGGCTGGTTCTCGTTTTCTGTTTGCGTCTACTTTTGTTTATGCGACTTTGATTTCGCGTCCTTGCCTAATAACGTCCTTTACTCGTCGTGCAGCGTTTATGGGATTCGTTACAGGCCGTCCCGAGCGTCGCTTATTTTTGTGGCGATCGTTCGGGTTTGCGGAACGCGTATTTCGGTATAACTCTTTGGCAAATTGGTTTATGAATGTTTGGGCAATTTTTTTAGGTCGTTGGTTTGCTAACATTGTTTGTCACACAATCACATATTTTGCTACACATTACTAACATTACATCATGAAGCAATAAGAATATGCCATGTAGTTTATGATAGGCTTCTATGGGTAGTTTTTGCGCCTGGCTTGGTACCGTTCCTATCGCAGATCCAACACATGCCCCGGTCAAGGTAGTGCCTTCAACAGACGAATTTCGCCCAAGAGGCCAATCACGATGTAAGCCAAGGGGGCATGCACCAATGAGAGGGACCTAATGGGCGAGCGATTGGGTTTGGGACAGGTGTACTACTAGCGAACGTGCCGAGTGGAAAACATTCGAAGCGTATGCACCCCCCGGTTGGCGATGTCCTTAGTCCCAACTCCCGAGATGAAACACCAAGGGAGCCAAGATTCGTTATGCGATTCTGTCCGTTCACATTAATATGCTAATTTTCAGGTCGTCCCAACTTGATGGGGAAATAAACGCGGGGTAGGATCGTTTCACCCTTCGGCTATTTTGATTACCCACGAGCACGAGTATTTCCTTCACTATCCCTAGTGGAGTCGCCACTGTGAGGGGGTCGAAAAAGCACGAGGCTAATGCGTGACCTTGTCCCTCGTGGGTGTGACGTTTCTTTTTGTCAAATCAAGTGTAATTGGATTTCCTGTAAGTCTACACCCAATTGACTAGTAATATAGGAGTCGCCATTCAGTTTTTAACGACAATGAGAAAAACTGACAAAACCCGGTTATCGTGACATAAAGGGAGTGCAATTATGTTTGACCACGACGGCGGTAGGTTCCCTTGTGATCCCTGGTGTGGGGATCTCTCAACATACACCCGCAAGGTAGAGATTGAGGGTTCGGGGGACTGTAACTACCGAGAGGAGTACTCGCTCTTCGATAACTCCAGAGGCAGGATATCCTTACTAGCTCAGCATAAATAATTGAAGGGACATGTGTTAACTATTAAACTAATCTGAGTTGATTTTAACAATATGCAACATATAGTACTAGATCGAGCGCGATTATCTAATTTAGATTGTTTTAAGGGACCTAGCATGATAATCTAATTTCCCAAAAATATCATATTTATTAGGTGTGATCGAACAATCAGATTTAGTTAGTTTAACACTTCATAAAAGGGCGAGGAAAGCAATTAAATCATAGAAAAGGGACACATTACGGCGCACCCTTGAGAGGTGCGTCACGGTTCTCAGAAAACTAACCACTTTGACTTTGCTATTTCTCCTTTTAATTAACGAATCTCAAATTATGGGACGGGATACGTTCTGTTCGATTTATGGATCGATTGCGACAGAACGCGTGATCAGTTTTGCAGCGTGAGGCTTAGGCTTAGGGGTTTAGAGTCAATACTCAGAATAATAATTGTGTGTTCTTTTTTCACGTCGAACTTGGGCTATATTTATAGAAAAGAGTTCGTGGAAAGATAGAATTGTAGAGCTCTAATCCACGAGGAATTAGGAAAGAATACGTCCCAGGTAATTTCAGCGCCCAGAGCCAGGCGTTGAAAATAGGATCTGGGCTATTTTCTTAGTCAGATTCAGATTCCTAGAATCTGAAGTATTTGAGACTTAATCGAGTCTTTTAGTGCGTATTAACCTTGTGACGGAATGCGTCTGGGCCCGTTACGAACTCTAGGCTCGTTAGGATTTTAATTAATACGTAACTCTTACTTTCGAATCATATTAGGAATAGGATTCTCTCGCAATTTCTATCTCATTTAGGATTTATGTTGGAGTGCAACACCTAATTCTGACAGGTTTCTATCTTTTATGACTTGCCACTCTTAACAACTACCTATTACGGCAGTTACTATTTTTAGCAGGTTTCCATAAATAGCAGGTTTCTATAAATAGCAGGTTTCGGGTGAAATGAAAAGGGGAATTGAGATTCGTTATTTTATAGGAGATGCGTTGTCAAGTGCAGATTTATGTTTTCATCATCGAACCTTCCCTTTCGGGAATGGGGACAAAAGTAGGTGTCTACACTTGGGCATTAGTTTTTTGAATAACAAACACTAAGCTCCCACTGAGTTTAGCAACTCTTTAGATAAATATAATTTTTCTTTTTGAAAATATATTTTGAAATTACTTTTCAATAGCTTTGACGAATTTTGTTTAGTTTGGTGGTAGTTGAGCATTTTCTTTAGAAATTATGGGAAAAAACTTTATGATTCATCATTGATCGAATCAAGTACTAATTGACTTTGATAATTCCAATTTAGATAAACCATATCTTATGGAGCTAGATTGTGAAATTACAACACACAATCATTGATGATCATTCTTGGTATAAGTAATCATCAACATGATCTAACCTAGATCTTTATGATTTTTTGCCAAGTGGACGTTTTTATACTTTTCTATGAATCTTTGAACTAGCCAAACAGATTCAAACATATATCAGTTGGATTAAATAAATCCATATTCACTAAAAACCATGTGAAATAATAAAGTCGTAAAATCTTTCTTTAGCTTTGAACTATATCGTTGTGAGGGGGTCGAAAAAGCACGAGGCTAATGCGTGACCTCGTCCCTCGTGGGTGTGACATTTCTTTTTGTCAAATCAAGTGTAATTGGATTTCCTGTGAGTTTACACCCAATTGAATAGTAATATAGGAGTCGTCATTCAGTTTTTAACGACAATGAGAAAAACTGACAAAACCCGGTTATCGTGACATAAAGGGAGTGCAATTATGTTTGACCACGACGGCCATAGGCTCCCTTGTGATCCCTGGTGTGGGGATCTCTCAACATACACCCGCAAGGTAGAGATTGAGGGTTCGGGGGACTGTAACTACCGAGAGGATTACTCGCTCGTCGATAACTCCAGAGGCAGGATATCCTTACTAGCTCAGCATAAATAATTGAAGGGACATGCGTTAACTATTAAACGAATCTGAGTTGATTTTGACAATATGAAACATATAATACTAGATCGATCGCGATTATCTGATTTAGATTGTTTTAAGGGACCTAGAATGATAATCCAATTTCCCAAAATATTATCTTTATTAGGCGTGATAGAACAATCAGATTTAATTAGTTTAACAGTTCATAAAAGGGCGAGGAAAGAAATTAAATCATGGAAAGGGACACATTACGACGCACCCTTGAGAGGTGCGTCACGGTTCTCAGAAAACTAACCACTTTGACTTTGCTATTTCTCCTTTTATTTAACGAATCTCAAGTTACGGGACAGGATACGTTCTGTTCGATTTTTGGATCGATTGCGACAGAACGCGTGATCAATTTCGCAGCGTGAGGCTTAGGCTTAGGGGTTGGAGTCAATACTCAGAATATGAATTGTGTGTTGTGGTTTCACGTCGAATTTGGGGCTGTATTTATAGAAAAGAGTTCGTGGAAAGATAGAATTTCAGAGCTCTAATCCAAGAAGAATTAGGAGAGAACACGTACCCAGGTAATTTCAGCGCCCAGGGCTAGGCGTTAAAGATTTTGCCGCCCAGCTCTGGGCGTTGAAAATGGGATCCAGGCAATTTCAGCGCCCAGGGATGGGCGTTGAAAATGATGTTTGGGCCGAGTTCTTTGTCAGATTTGGACTCTTAGAATCCGGAGTGTTTGAGACTTATCCGAGTCTTTTAGTGCGTATTAACTTTATGACGGAATGCGTCTGGGCCCGTTACGAACTCTAGGCTCGTTAGGATTTTAATTAATACGTAACTCTTATTTTCAAATTTTACTAGGAATAGGATCCTCTTGCAAATTCTATCTCTTTTAGGATTTATGTTGGAGTGCAACACCTAATTCTGACAGGTTTCTATCTTTTATGTCGTTATGGCAGTTACTATTTTTTAGCAGGTTTCTATAAATAGCAGGTTCGGGTGAAATGAAAAGGGTGATTGAGATTCGTTATTTTATAGGAGATGCGTTGCCAAGTGGAGATTTATGTTCTCATCATCGAACCTTCCCTTTCGGGAATGGGGACAAAAGTAGATGTCTACAGTTAGCCCCCACTTTGACTGAGTCTCGGGATGAGACGATGGTCAAAGTACTGGACGGAGTGCGTCATACAAGCCATAGTGTATGTGACTTGTTTTGCGAGGGTCTCACGAGCCCCCGAGTGATAACATTTGACTTAAGGGTCATTACTTGAAGTGTCGACATATCCCTCACGTGTCATTGGGATTTGTCAACGGATAGTATAGAAACTCCCTCACTTTGTCATTGGAAGTATCTAAAGATGTTTTCGAAATCAAAGCTATAAAGTGTAATTGGGCATGGCCAAGCCCAATCACGAGGTAAAAGGTTTTTAAAGATTCTCATTTTCAGGGTTAGCTAAACGAGAAAACCCCCTTGTTTTAATGGGACGTAAAACGAAGGAAAATCCAGCACATCGTTCTTTTTTTTTTTTGGAAAAACGGAAAACCAAGCTTTTAATTTTTGAAAAAAAGGAAAACTACTCACATCGTTCTTTTTTGGGAAAACGGAAAACCAATCTTTTAATTTTTGGAAAAAAGGAAAACTACTCACATCGTTCTTTTTTGGAAAAACGGAAAACCAATCCTTTAATTTTTGGAAAAAGGGAAAACCAGAAAAGGTTGTCGCTGCAGTGACTAAGGACCTGCGCGGTTAGTGGCGCAGACCCCGCCGGCTAAAGATGGCGAGCCTGTCCGCTAAGGGTGGACACCCCGTCCGATAGAATTGGACGAATCTGTTTTGAAGTTTGTTTGTGGTTTTTTGAAAATAAGGACCTACGCGGTTTGTGACGTAGACCTGCCGGCTAAAGATGGCGAGCCTGTTTTTTGCTTTGTTTTGAAAATTCTATTTTCTTTTCATTTTCGAACACTGAGGACCTGCGCGGTTAGTGACGCAGACCCTGCCCGCTGAAGGTGGGCGAGTTCTATCCGCTAAGGGTGGACGCCCCGCTCGCTGGAGGTGAGCGAACCTGAATTCGTCTTTTCGATTTGGAACTCGTGTGCCGCGATCTTGCCTGATTGAGGTGGGAAAGTCCCTATTACATTTTTTTTCTTGCGATTTCTTTGGGGAATTTCTTTTTATTCATTCTTGTAGGAGCGAATTCTTCCGAGGGATGCTCGGATTTAGTTGCAACCTGAATGTGGGTGGACAATGTGTTTAGATGGACCATATTCTCGTGGTCAACACCTTTTCATGGTTTTGAGCTAGTCTTTTCGGCTCAATTTTTCCACTACCTGGGTCCTTGATTAGGGGACTATGTATAAGTATCAACGGCGACCTTTGTCTTGAGGTCGTAAACCGGTTTTATTTTTTGAGACGTCCAAACACGGGACTTCGTACAGCGTAGTCTGGGAATATTGTTTTAACTTTGCATAATATATATTTTCCTTAGAGCCCCCAAGGACTCGTGCTTGACGGTCATCTCTTGTCAAAGGGGTTCCTTGGAGATAAGCATTTTGTAATGTCCTTGGTCGTGTTTGGGATCGTGCTCGTAAGTGCGAGCGATCTTTGTAGTGGTGTGCTACTCTTAACGAAGTCGTGAGGTGCGATTTTCAGTAAAGAAATCGGCAATTTTCAAGTCGAATGGATACCGCAGGGCCCTATAGAAGTCAGAGCTGTTTTTGGGCCTGGGCTCATTTTCGGCGCCCAGGCCTGGGCGTCAGAAATGATTCACGCCCAGGTGGGGCGTTGAAAATATTTGGCCTCTTGTTCGTTCGTTCGTCTACTTATTCTCTTCTTTTTTGTTTTTTTCTTTATTAGAGATTATAATGAGTTGAGTGATCATGATGATTTCTCGAAGAGCCGTAGCCGATTGGTGGACTACGGTGTTTGTCGCTTTGGGGCGATTATTTAAAGGAACTGTCGCTCTTTAAGGTGTACAGTTATTGCAATAGCTGGGCGAGTCTATATGGCCCGAGGAACATACCTTGAGGCGTATATTTTGATCGCTCGTTTATATTTTTCTTTTGAACGCGTTCGTGAATGTTCGATGTATGTGCGAACGGGCGTTCATAGAATGGCCGTTGTGTGCGGTCCATTAATCAGTTTGCTTGAATCAATTTTTATTTTTTGAGCAATGACTGATTTTGAATAGTTTGCTTAGAACCTTGATAGGGTTCAGGCCCATTCATGAAGTGGGCTCAAACATCGTGCCCTTTTTTATCGTTCAAACATTTGTTTTGAGACTCTTTTTTTATTTATTATTATGGTCATTTTCGTAGCTTGGAGCCCCCAAGCCTGCATGTTGGGATGCTTCCTTTTGGCGTACGATTTTTGTAGGTTCTTTCGAGAAAGATGCCTTGGGGTTCCGCTCGTGTAGGTGCAAGCTATCCCTTCCGTGGTAGGTAATATTTTGCTACCTTTAATCCTTAATGTAGAAGTCGTGTGGTTTGCATTTTGAATTTGGGCGATAAGTAGTCTTTGCCTCTTTTACACATGCTCTTGGTCGTGCCCGCATTAGTGCGATATGCCTTACTCTTTTTTTTTAGACTTGTACCGTGGGACGGTTGAACTTATGGTGCGACGTAGGCTTGTGTGGCCTAACGGCGTGTCTTAGAACATTCCTTCAGGTGTTGGGATATCATTATTATTTTTTGCATTGGACTACTTCATCACGCCTCGTTCAGGTCCTCGAACAAGTGTAGCACCTTCTGCGTGGGTGTGCACGGCTTATTACTTCGTTCGATGCGAGGATTCATGGATGTTTCTTTCTTTTTTTTATACCTGGGAAAATTTAGCAAGCCGAGATAATCAGCGCCCAGGCTGGGGCGTTAAAGATATCGGCGCCCGGCTCTGGGCGTTGAAAATGATTTCTGGGCAGAATTTGACAGTTTTTTTTTATCCTTGATTTTTCTGTCGCTTTGCTTTGGAACGATGTAGACTATGTAACGGGCGCTTGTAGGGCGAGCGTTATGTGCAGTAGTTTGATCGGAGTTTTGGTGACTCGCGATTTTCAGTTACCCTTGTTAGTGGGGTGACAATGTATATTCTAAGTAGTGCTTTAGAATTTGGGAGGAGTTGTAGCCATTCTAAGGTTCGTTTTACACGATTAAAGCTTAGGATTGTGCCCCTATGACGTATGTATAGCATTAGCGTCGAGAATTTGCGATAAAATCGTCATTTCGACCATTTTTAGAGTGTTTTTCTCAAGCCCCCAATTGTAGCTACGGGATTGGCTTGGTGCTATAATGTTTGACATACGTTTTTATGCATTCATGGTGACACGGACCATGAATAGTTTGAACCAGACCCGTTTAGTGTGAGGTACGTTCGAGTAGTGATTTGCTACTTCTCTTAAAGATGTCGTATTGTGCGACATTGCCATGGTCAAGGTAGCCAAATGTTGAAGTGTGCCTTGACCAAAAGCTAGGTGCCTTTCTTTACCCATATCATATTTAGAAATCTTTTGACTCACTTGCAACATCGAGATAAACGCATACTTAGCTTAAACCAACGACACTTTATTATGTTCGAAGAAGTCTTTGAAATTTATTTGAAATCCGAGTCCTACTGTGTACAATCCGAGGTGTCCTAAGTAAGTTGACTTATAGAAGGGTTCGTACAGGATTACATGAGCGAATCAAAATACTGTTACGTATTTTGGAATGCTGTCTAAGGATTAGCTGGAAGCCAGGTTGCAGGCGTCAAGATATTACTTGTGCCCGTGTGGTACATGCTTTGGGCTTTTAAGGCCATCTTTTCCAGAATTGCGGGAATATAAACCGCTCTCAAATTGACTTAGATTTACTTGGTGTATGTCTGTACAAAAGGTCAAGGTATACTTTGTTCTTTCCCTAGCTCTTTTATTTCAATCTTTAGCCCCCAGTTGCTATTATGTCTTCCTATTAGTGATGCTTTCAGATTTCGATTTTAGATGCCCGTGTCATATGTCTGAGTAGGGTGAGCCTTGGTTAAGTGCCAAGTCCTATTGACAATGTCTGATTTTTTTTCAAAGGGGATTATCAAGCATTTGAATTACCATGAACGGGTGCCCTGAGTTCGAAGGAACGATGGGGCCATGCCGTAGAACAATCCTCTTTATTGCAAGCTTACTGCCTTACTGTGTCTAGTGGTGAAAGAAGGTCTTTAAGCGAACGACTATGTCTAGTGCTGAAAGAAGGTCTTTAAGTGAGTTAGTTCGCTTTAGGGAGGGTCAAGTCCAGTACTTTAGAGGTCATGGACCCTTGCGCTAGCCCCCATTCAATTGAGGCAAAGCGATCCTTTTGAGTCTTGGCTAAGTGCCTAGGAGTGTGAGTGCTCCTTCTAGCAAGGGTACGTGCCCTAATTATTTTTCGATGTGTGCTCGCTTTGGCATCTTGGTGACTTGGATTCTTCCTTTGACTTTTTTCTTTCGACTTGGGTTGCAAGTAATTAAATTTCAATAAGGGACTTCTATTTTTTGTTCTTGTTTTTCTATAGGCTTTAATATTTTTGCAAATTGGTTGGACCGAATCATGGATTGCCTACGTATCCGCCTTAAATAGATTTAATTTGGAATCAGGTCTTGCATAGTTCTTGGCCAGAAAATGGTTTCTTAGAATGCCGATTTTAAACAAGTACGTTCGAGTGGAATCGTAATGTTTGAAATAGGGTGAAATAAGTGTACGAAAATTTTGGAGCGCGCGTATTTTGCGTATTTTATATGATCTTCTACCCCCCAAGTGTTCGTTATTCTTCCGCATGTATATGGAAAAATATACGAACACTTTTAGGAGTTGGGAGTTGAAAGCAAGAACGGCGCCTAGGGCTGGGCGCTATTATTTTCGGCGCCCAGGTCTGGGCGTTGAAGCGTGTTCTGGGCTGTCTTTTTGCGCTGCTCCTTTTCGTTTCGTGCCAAATATTTGCGAATCTTTTTTTGTGCGCTAAATGCTTCTTTTCCTTTTTTAAATGCTTCTTTTCTTTTTTTGTGCGCTTTGCAAAGTTTTATTTATTTATTTATTATTATTTCATTTTTTTTACGTTAAGCGTAGAACGTACTTTTCATTTGTTTTTTTTAATTTTTTTTATTCGTGACTCAAGACGGCTTGAAAGACGGGTCGAATGAGCTAGGATAATTTTTATAGGTATTAGTCGAGCATGAGGATTACGTCTGCTAGGACTCACAATTTGCAGCCCCGTGCTAGTGTCATGAGTTTACATAAACCAAGGCCAATGAGTAGCATGGGGACGGCTCAAGGGTGTATCCAAACAAGTTATATGGTTATTATACTAATGGTGGTGTAAGAGCAGGTTTTGGAAATAATGGGTATGACGCACGTGTCAATGGCCGTACGTGGTTTGCAGTTGACAACAAGTTCAAGAACAAGAGTCGAGGTGATGGTTTCTTGGGTTAAATGAACTGAACAGGGGCCCCAGAGCGAAGGCGTCTAAGAACATAAGGATTGGAAAGGGTAGACATCGTAGAACTTTATGTAGTTTTTGTTGTATGATTTGGATCGGTTGACTCAATTCTTTTCCTTCGTTTACTTGGGTAAATTTCGCACTTTGGGAGGTACGGGCTAAGTATTTCATGGCTCGCTCTTTTCTCTCTCCCTTTTTCTCTTTCTTTTTAAGTATTTCATGGCTCGCTCTTTTCGCTCTCCCTTTTCTCTTTCTATTTTTTCTTTTTGCTTGGGATTTCTCCCCAACATAAATCCTTCAATTTTTTTTATTTGGGCTAAAAGGTAGATGGTCGTGGTCTTTGAGTCACGAGGCGAGACTGAGTGAGCCTCGTTTGGTAGGCCTATAGTGGACCTTTAACTTTAGTAGGCCTAGGGTGGACCTTTAGCTTTAGTAGGCCTAGGGTGGACCTTTAACTTTAGTAGGCCTAGGGTGGACCTTTAAATTGTGTTACTTTGCAAGCTTATTTAGTCGTTTCTTAAAATGTGCAAATAACGTAGATTCAAAACGTTGTTTTTACCTTATTGAAATGTAACGAAAGAATTACATCGAAAATAATTTTTTTTTCTTTCAAACTCTAGTTTCTGGGATTTAATTGGAAGTTGTGATTTAGACTCGAACTTTCATTAATTTTTTTGATTATAACCCGTGTATGAATACAAGGAGGTGGCCTAGACTCAAAATAATGACGTGGCGTAAGCCTATAATACTTGACCAAGCGACTCTCGGACTTAGGCTAATTGGACCATAACTTTCGTTGGTTGACACTTTAGATTTTTAACCCTTGGGTGTTCATTTGTCATGCGCCATTTTGCTTAATGTTGGCAAGGTAGTTAGTTGGGGAGATTGAATTTTTATTTTTGCAAGACTAGAATCATTAGTGTGGCTTCCCTCTTAGTGTGTATTGCTTTATCCCGATGGTAGCCTTATGGCATGCCGATTTGGGTATTTCCATGGTTCGTCATGTTGCATTCATGGAAAATCTTTTATTCCGTACTAAGGAGTATTTCAAGGAGCGAGTGGATCGAGAGGACTATGATAGTCGTGACCCAATGTGATCATAAGCCCTGAGGCCATTATTTCTTGCTAATGGTATTGACACCTTAGGTTCACTTTGGGGGTTGTGCGACTATGGGGGAATGATTTTCAGAATGTGACTGTTTCCATTTTGCAAATACTATAATGTATTATTTTTATGGGTGAGAGAGAGTATTGAGGCCGTAGATTCTTAGCAAGGGATGACAATTACATATGGGTGCTTATTGATTTAAATGTTAGGAAGGGAGATTCAATATGGTTTAACCTTTTAACTTGCAGAACGACACCAAGCATTAGGACCGATTCTATGGATAAGACAACTAAGACTTAGGATTTAGATTGTACTTTGGCATAGCCTAGTCTAGACTCGGATTTTTTTTTTTATTTGAACATGATTTTTCCTTGAAAACTTCATTTGAACATTATTTTTTGAATACTTTGCCCATGTGACATTCAAGGTTATTTCAATTAGCGTGCTCGGTTTCGGAGCCGAACATTGTCGTCATAGGAGGCCTAACAACAACACAAAGGGTTTTTTTATTTTTATTTTTTAGTCGCTTTTAGAATCGAGTGCCTTTTCATACGCCCTTGCAGCAATTTTTACGAAAAGTTTTTTTTTGCTACGTATATTTTTTTTTACGCGGGCACCGAGCCTGCTGCGCCAAAAGGCCAGGCAGCAACTTCAGCGCCCAGCGAAGGGCGTGAGAAATACTGGCGCCCAGCCAGGGGCGTTGAAAATGCGTCCCTGGCTGATTCTCGTTTGTTGTTTGTGTATACTTTTTGTTTATGCGACTTTGATTTTGCGTGCTTGCCTAATAACGTCCTTTACGCGTTGTGCAGCGTTTGTGGGATTCGTTACGGGCCATCCCGAGCGTCGCTTATTTTTGTGGCGATCGTTCGGGTTTGCGGAACACGTATCTTGGTATAACTCTTTGGCCAATTGGTTTATAAATGTTTGGGCAATTTTTTAAGGTCGTTGGTTTTCTAGCATTATTTGTCACACACAATCACATAATTCGCTACACATAACTAACATTACATCATGAGGCAAAATAATAATATGTCATGTAGTTTATGATAGGCTTCTATGGGTAGTATTTGCGCCGGCTTGGTACCGCTTCTATCGCAGATCCAACACATGCCCCGGTCGAGGTAGTGCATTCAACAGACGAATTTGGCCCAAGAGGCCAATCACGATGTAAGCCAAGGGGGCATGCACCAATGAGAGGGACCTAGTGGGCGAGCGATTGGGTTTGGGACGGGTGTACTACTAGTGAAAGTGCCGAGTGGACAACATTCGAAGCGTATGCACCCCCCGGTTGGCGATCTCCCGAGATGAAACATCCAAGGGAGTCAAGATTCGTTATGCGGTTCTGTCCATTCACATTAATATGCTGATTTTCAGGTCGTCCCAACTTGATGGGGAAATAAACGCGGGGTAGGATCGTTTCACCCTTCGGCTATTTTGATTACCTACGAGCACGAGTATTTCCTCCACTATCCCCAGTGGAGTCGCCACTGTGAGGGGGTCGAAAAAGCACGAGGCTAATGCGTGACCTCGTCCCTCGTGGGTGTGACGTTTCTTTTTGTCAAATCAAGTGTAATTGGATTTCCTGTGAGTTTACACCCAATTGACTAGTAATATAGGAGTCGCCATTCAATTTTTAAAGACAATGAGAAAAACTGACAAAACCCGGTTATCGTGACATAAAGGGAGTGCAATTATGTTTGACCACGACGGCCATAGGTTCCCTTGTGATCCCTGGTGTGGGGATCTCTCAACATACACCCGCAAGGTAGAGATTGAGGGTTCGGGGGACTGTAACTACCGAGAGGAGTACTCGCTCGTCGATAACTCCAGAGGCAGGGTATCCTTACTAGCTCAGCATAAATAATTGAAGGGACATGCGTTAACTATTAAACTAATCTGAGTTGATTTTAACAATATGCAACATATATTACTAGATCTATCGCGATTATCTGATTTAGATTGTTTTAAGGGACCTAGCATGATAATCCAATTTCCCAAAACATTATCTTTATTAGGCGTGATAGAACAATCAGATTTAATTAGTTTAACAGTTCATAAAAGGGCGAGGAAAGCAATTAAATCATGAAAAGGGACACATTACGACGCACCCTTGAGAGGTGCGTCACGGTTCTCAGAAAACTAACCACTTTGACTTTGCTATTTCTCCTTTTATTTAACGAATCTCAAGTTACGGGACAGGATACGTTCTGTTCGATTTTTGGATCGATTGCGACAGAACGCGTGATCAATTTCGCAGCGTGAGGCTTAGGCTTAGGGGTTAGAGTCAATACTAAGAATATAAATTGTGTGTTGTGGTTGCACGTCGAATTTGGGGCTATATTTATAGAAAAGAGTTCGTGGAAAGATAGAATTTTAGAGCTCTAATCCAAGAAGAATTAGGAGAGAACACGTACCCAGGTAATTTCAGCGCCCAGGGCTTGGCGTTAAAGATTTCGGCACCCAGCTCTGGGCGTTGAAAATGGGATCCAGGCAATTTCAGCGCCCAGGGCTGGGCGTTAAAGATTTTGCCGCTCAGCTCTGGGCGTTGAAAATGGGATCTAGGCAATTTCAGCGCCCAGGGCTTGGCGTTGAAAATGATGTTTGGGCCGAGTTCTTTGTCAGATTTGGACTCTTAGAATCCGGAGTGTTTGAGACTTATCCGAGTCTTTTAATGCGTATTAACTTTATGACGGAATGCGTCTGGGCCCGTTACGAACTCTAGGCTCGTTAGGATTTGAATTAATACGTAACTCTTATTTTCGAATTAACTAGGAATAGGATTCCTCTTGCAAATTCTATCTCTTTTAGGATTTATGTTGGAGTGTTTGAGGGGGTCGAAAAAGCACGAGGCTAATGCGTGACCTTGTCCCTCGTGGGTGTGACGATTCTTTTTATTCAATCAAGTGTAATTGGATTCCCTGTGAGTATACACCCAATTGACTAGTAATATAGGAGTCGCCATTCAGTTTTTAACGACAATGAGAAAAACTGACAAAACCCGGTTATCGTGACATAAAGGGAGTGCAATTATGTTTGACCACGACGGCCGTAGGTTCCCTTGTGATCCCTGGTGTGGGGATCTCTCAATATACACCCGCAAGGTAGAGATTGTGGGTTCGGGGGACTGTAACTACCGAGAGGAGTACTTCGCTCGTCGATAACTTCAGAGGCAGGATATCCTTACTAGCTCAGCATATATAATTGAAGGGACATACGTTAACTATTAAACTAATCTGAGTTGATTTTAGCAATATGCAACATATAACACTAATTCGATCGTGATTATCTGATTTAAATAGTATTAAGGGACCTAGCATGATAATCCGATTTCCCAAAAATATTATATTTGTTAGGCGTGATAGAACAATCAGATTAGGTTAGTTTAACAGTTCATAAAAAGGGTGAGGAAAGCAGTTAAATCATCGAAAAGGGACACGTTACGACGCACCCTTGAGAGGTGCGTCACGGTTCTCAGAAAACTAACCACTTTAACTTTGCTATTTCTCCTTTTTATTTAACGAATCTCAACTATGGGACAGGATACGTTTTGTTCGATTTATGGATCGATTGCGACAGAACGCGTGAACAGTTTCGCAGCGAGAGGCTTAGGCTAAGGGTTGGAGTCAATACTCAGAATATAATTGTGTGTTGTTGTGTGTTCTTTCACGTCGAAATTAGGGGCCTATTTATAGGGAAGAGTTCGTGGAAAGATAGAATTGCAGAGTTCTAATCCACAAAAATTTAGGAAAAAACACGCACCCAGGTATTTTCAGCGCCCAGAGCCAGGCGTTGAAAATAGGGTCTGTGCAGTTTTCTTTAGTCAGATTCGGATTCCTAAAATCCGTAGAGTTTGAGATTAATTCGAGTCTTTTAGCGCGTATCAATTTTATGACGGAATGCGTCTGGGCCCGTTACGAACTCTAGGCTCGTTAGGATTTTAATTAATACGTAACTCTTATTTCTGAATCATATTAGGAATAGGATTCTCGCAGTTTTCTATCTCATTTAGGATTTATGTTGGAATGCAACACCTAATTCTGACAAGTTTCTATCTTTTATGATTTGCCACTTTTAGAAGCTACCTTTTACGGGAGTTACTATTTTTAGCAGGTTTCCATAAATAGCAGGTTACGGGTGAAATGAAATGGGGAATCGAGATCCGTTTATTTTATAGGAGATGCGTTGTCAAGTGGAGTTTTTACGCTTTCATCATCGAACCTTTCCCTTGCTGGAACGGGGACAAAAGTAGGTGTCTACAGTTAGCCCTCACTTTGAATGAGTCTTGGAGTAAGACGATGGTCAAAGTATTAGACGGAGTGCGTCACACAAGCCATGGTGTATGTGACCTGTTTTGCGAGGGTCTCACGAGCCCCCGAGTGATAACATTTGACTTAAGGGTTATCACTTGAAGCGTCGACATATCCCTCACGTGTCATTGGGATTTGTCAACTGATAGTATAGAAACTTCCTCACTTTTTCATTGGAAGGATCTAAAGGTGCGTAGAAACTCCCTCACTTTGTCATTGGTAGTAGCTACAGATGTTTTCGAAATCAAAGCTGTAAAGTGTAATTGGGCCTGGCCAAGCCCTAATCACGAGGTAAAACGTTTTTAAGATTCTCATTTTCAGGGTTAGCTAAACAAGAAAACCCCCTTGTTTTTATAGGACGTAAAACGAAGGAAAATCCAGCACATCGTTCTTGGAAAAAGGGAAAACCAATCCTTTAATTTTTGGAAAAAGGGAAAACCAATCCTTTAATTTTTGGAAAAAAGGAAAACCGAAAAAGTTATCGCTGCAGCGACTAAGGACCTGCGCGGTTAGTGACGCAGACCCCGCCGGCTGAAGATGGCGAGCCTGTCCGTTGAGGGTGGACGCCCCGTCCGATAGAAGTGGACGAATCTGTTTTGATGTTTTGAAAATAAGGACCTACGCGGTTCGTGACGTAGACCCCGCCGGCTGAAGATGGCGAACCTGTCCGCTGAGGGTGGACGCCCCGTCCGATAGAAGTGGACGAATCTGTTTTGAAATTTATTTTGCTTTTTTGAAAATAAGGACCTACGCGGTTTGCGCCGTAGACCCCGCCGGCTGAAGATGGCGAGCCTATTTTAAATTTGAAGATTTTATTTCTTTCGAAAACTGAGGACCTGCGCGGCTAGTGACGCAGACCCCGCCTGTTGAGGGTGGGCGAGCCCATTTTGAATTTCTTATTTTGCCTATGTAGAAGGGCTTTTGTGATTACAACCTGTTGGTGGGTCGTAATATTTCCTGATTAGATGTGTCCTATAAGTGGGTCCACACTGTGTATATTTGTGTTTAACAATATATTTTTTTGAGATATCCAAACATGATATGGTGTGCGGCGCAGTCTGGGAATGTGATTTTGATTGCGCGCTCCTTGTTGGAGTCCATTTTTTGCGAGCCCCCAAGCGTTGGGGCTCGTCAGTTGTTTTTTGTATCTTGTAATCATGTTTGGGGTCACGCTCGTATGTGCGAGCGACCTCCTATAGTAGTGTGCTATTTTAGCGAAGCCGTGGAGTGCGACTTTAGTTTTCAGGCGACATCCGGTTTTGGCTTGGCCCGGATTATCCCTTTGACAGACAGACATTTTCTATTTGGAAAACCAATGACTTGACGACACATATTTTTGGTGTTCCGAAGAATGACCATGATATTTAACTTGCTTTTTTTTTAAAAAGTGTACATGAGCATTTTCTGAGACGAGTCTAAGTTTCGACCAAGTTTTAATGTTATTATTTTTTGCTTATTTGGGAGCTAAAGGTGCTTTGGGCTTGATCCTTCTTGCAATAGGGCCTCGTGTTTTAGCAACACGGTCTTAAGTCCTTTCCTGTTCCGTGTTTTGAGAAATCTGGGCCTTGGGCTGCATTTTCAGCGCCCAAGTTCAGGCGTCAAACATTTCGGCGCCCAGGCGTGGGCGCTGAAAGTCCTTTCCTGGTAATATTTGACTTTCGGATTTCCTAACACGTTTCCGAATGGGATCAGGATGTCATGAGGTGCGTTCAGCTATATATAGGGGCGAGATACGTCCTTATTTTCCATCACTCTCAAATTCTTTCTCTCTTTTTGTTGTGCTCTAATTATTTACTGCTTTTGCCATGTCGATCCCTACTTTCTCACTCCAACGGACTGTTAGGCGTTGGCTACGAGCCCTTACTCCCACAGAAAAAGCTTTGTTAAAAGAATACCACTTAGAGGCACTTTTAGGCTTACAACAAATTAATATTGATTATAACTTTCTGCATGCTGCCCTAAGCTTTTGGGACTCTGATCATCATGTTTTTTCCTTTCGGGGCAATGAAATATGTCCTTTGCCCGATGAATTTGCTGCGATCCTTGGTTATCCTACTAATGCTACTCCTGTTACCCCTGGCACTGTTGAAGAGGGTAAAACAACCATAAGGGCTTTCCTAGGGCTAGATGATAACATGTTTGCTGAAATTGTTGTAGATGATAAGGTTAACTTGGCGAAAATTGTAAAACATCACTTTAGGCCTAGTAAGAATATGACCGAACAAAAATTGAACATTCGAGCCCTTGTATTTTGCTTGTTGAATCATTATTTGCTGTCGAATAATAATGGTGAGTTCGGTGACATAAGGCTGATCCCCTTGATTAGCCAGATGGAAAGTTGCTATTCTATTATGCCGTTGGTTGTTGCTGAGACTTTGCTGAGTGCGGATGAACTGAAGAAGGATGCCAAATCTTATTTTAAGGGGAGCCCCCTGTTGCTGCAGGTAATCGATCTTTTCCTTGCGCATTTTTGCATATATTTCTTTTTGCCTGGGGTTGAGATTCAGCGCCCAGGGCTGGGCGCTGGAATATTCGGCGCCTGGTCCTGGGCGTTGAAATTGCGCCCCAGGAACCCTTTTTTCTTTCTTCTCATTCTTTTGATTCGATCGTACCTGTTTTTGCAGATTTGGCTTGCGAAACGGCTTAGACTTTTGGAAGCTCCTGCCGATCCTAAACATTATCGCCCTATAGCTTTGGGTAACCGAAAATACTTGCACCAAGGCCAGGACGAGGCCGAATGGACCTCCTTTTTTACTTATGGCATTTGTTCTATTAAGTGGGTGGTACCATGGTGGGGTTTGACTACTATGACAGGGGGGTCTGATGTATCGGTTTATGTTTCTTTGTTGGGGCTATCTCGTCCCATTTATATTTTCCCTTACCGAGTCATGCGTCAATATGGTTTAAGGCAGACTATCCCCTTTTCTGATACGGTACTACCTAAGGTAGCGGCCTTTTCACAAACACGGGTCTTAGCGTGGGCTAGGTATTATGATGGTCTCCCGCGTTGGGCCGTAGCTACAAATGGCTTTGTGGGTCTTTCTGAAAACTATAAGTTGTGGATGAGTTCCGATGACAAAGATGTGAGCACTGAGGCTCGAAATGGGGAGCCGGCTGAGCTTTTGATACCTCGTATTCGTGTTAAGTATGAGGGTCCTGACTCTGCCAGACCTCGTACCTATAGTATTAAGACTGTGAAAGCTCGTCCTATTCGAAAGCGAAAGGAAGTTCCTCCCCGTTCCAGTTTCAGGCCTAAAAAGATGCCTAACATGAAGGGGCCTGCTGTTGTTAAAAGAAATGCAAGCTCTCGCGGAGATCATCGCCGGAACAATGTATGGGTTAGGAAGGTTCAGCCGCCTGTAGAAACAGTGGCCAGTCTAGTTGATGATAATAATCCTTCTCCCACCATTGTTTGTGCCCTTGAGGCTGAGCGGGCTATAACTGAGAATGTTTCTGAAGCCTTGGCATCTTTGGAAGTTAGTGTCCAGGAGCCGGTTCTTATGGAGATTGATATTTGGGCAGCGCAGAAGACTATGGGAGTGGATCCTGCGAACATTGCTCTCTACAAGACTTTATTTGATGATCCGGAAGAACTAGAGTAGTGTAGTTCTTGCTAGGGTGTAGGTGCCCTTTATTTATTTCAGTTGTGTTTGTTTTTTATTCCTAGCACTTTGTTTTCCTTCTTATTATATTTTAATAAAGGCGTATTTTTAGTTTTCATTTAATTTTGTTTCTCCTCTTTTATATGTCTAACACTTTTTTACACAAAGAATATTTTTTTTTTTATTTGGACCGAATCCTTGGTAAGGATTGCCTACGTATCTTGTCAGAATCAGGTCACGCGTAGTTCTAGCTTTAGAATAAGTTCTAGAATGCCGGATTTCGGTAGATATGTCCTGAAGTGGAAACATATTACTTAATTGGTCAAATGAGTGAAGTATTTGTCATTATTTTCATCTGCCGTTTTTTGCCATAGGTTGTGTAAAATTCGACTAATTTGTATAGCTATATTCTTGGTAAACCTATTTGGATACGTACTGTACCCCCCAAGTGTTCGTTATTTTTCCGTTGTGTGCGGATAAAATGACGAGCACTTTCAAAAAGAAAGCTTTTGGCAGGCAGAGAGTTTCAACGCCCAGGCTGGGGCGTCAGAAATTTCGGCGCCCAGCCCTGGGCGCTGAAAATGACTTGGGCGGTCAATTTTGACGCTTTGCTTCACATGTTCTTGCGTTTATTTCTATTTCTTTTTTTTTGTGCCTTGATATTTTGCTTCATATTTAAAGTTGATTTTGAGGCTATTTTGGAGGCTTTTTTGACTGTTAGCGTGAAACGCATTTTTGTCCAGATTAATTTTTTCTATTAGTGACTTAAAACAGTTTTGAAAATGGAGTTAGGGTGAGGAATTTTATGAAGATCTTTGTGTAGGCTTTGGAGGTAGGTAGCGAAGGGTATGATGGAATCTATGTTTTATGAATCTGTTTTTTTGTGACATTTGCATTGTTTTTAAATCTTTGATTTCCTCTGATTTTGGGTTGCATGGATTGGCTCTTATGATGACATTGGTTGGCTTTTTAGGTTCTGGGGATATGCATGGGGTAGTGTGGTTTATTTTGTGGGTTTCGGGAATTGGTTCCCATGGCACCTTTTCAAAACCGAGTGGGCTTTGTTTGTTGGGCCTAGAATGGGCCGCTTCTTTTTTTTTATTTTTTTTGCAAGTACATTTGGTGTTTATTTAGTGTTAGAATAAAATTTTCAGGAGAAATATTACGCCTTTATTGATTCGGAAAGTAAGGAAAACACGCTGAAATAAAACTGACCCATATTCTAAAGGGCCTTAGGACCATCTAAAGTCTCTATTATTTTTTTCTATCAATCTAAAGAACTACTAGGCGCTTTTTACTAATGGTGCTCTATGTGGCTCAAGCCTGGGTTTAGTCTCATAAAACTTCGGTCCTTCACCGGTACTCATCTTGAATTCCATTCCTTTTGCGTTGACCCACTGATATGTCTTCACCCATCCGTTCTCGACCTCTTCTAGTGTTGATGCAGGAGAGATTAACCGGGTTGGATCGAAACCTTCATCTTGTAAAGCTAGGGTAGTCATCACAGCCTCGTCCTCCATAGGCCTCGATTCGTTAAACAATGTCCACAGAGCCTGGTTGTCCAATATCTCAACTGTTTTAGTCTTGGTGAGGTGGGGTGCCTCATCCAAGGTGTGGCAGTCATGGAAAATTTCAAATCCGGGTTTTAGCAAGCCATCCTGAACGAAGGGTTCAGGGAAATCACAGCATGAGTGTTCTTCTCCTTCCCGAATGAACATCCCGTTAAGGGTCCTTTGATATGGGGGAATGAGGGTGGTTTGTTTGGTTTTGTTAAGGCGTAGCCTAGATAGGCGGTCAGCAATATCTTCCTCCGTTGGTTCATAACCTAAGCCAAAGGGAGTAGATTTGTCGGGAAAAGGATGGAATGTGCATTCCTTCTTCCTTATGCCCAATGGGGTTCCTGGAAAATAGCCTTGAGCTAACAGCATTCTAGGGATGACTCGGGATGCATGCGGGTCTAGGAATGCTGGATCATAATCTTCGATGAACTGGATTGTTTCTTCCATTTGAAACCCATAAAGGTCGTCTGCAGTTTCGGCCGTTCCAACCATAGTACAACTGACGTCGAGAGGAGGGGCGCGGATTCCTAGTATTACCCCGTTATGGTTAAATTAACCATTTGGTGCAAGGTAGAAGCCACACCTCCTAAGTCATGGAGCCAAGGTCGCCCCAAGAGGAGGTTGAAAGTGGGCTTGATGTCGATAATTTGAAACTCCGTGGTGCGTGCCACAGGCCCGGTTTGTATGGTAAGGTTGATTTTTCCCAATACAGGCCTTCGGGAGTTATCATAAGCTCGTACCCCTTGCGTGGAGGTTTGGAAATCATCGTTTCCTAGCCCCAAGCAATGGGCGGTTCGCAATGGGCAGACATTAACCGCCGAACCATTATCTACGAGCGCTAGGGGGATGTTTTGTCCTTTGCATCCAACCACTAGGTAAAGGGCTTTATTGTGAGCACCCCCCTCTTTGGGTAAGTCTTTATCAGTGAAAACTATGGCCTTTTCTCCGGCATCTCTCGTGACATGGCTAACCAATGAGTCAGGTGTGATATCTGTAGGTACTGAGATGAGGTCAAGTGAGCGAATAAGCTTTTCGCGATGTTCCTTTTAAGTACACATAAGATCCCAGATGGTAATCTCAGCCTTGGTTCTTTTTAGTTGTTTCAGGAGAGGATTTTCAATGACGTCCGCGACGGTGGAGTGCCGTCCGTTCTCAGGAGTTTGCCTGACCGGGATGTCGTCCATATGAGGTGGGTGAATATCCAGTTGGTATATCCTTCCGGATTGGGTGAGGTTGTCGACCTCGGGGTCCTGAGGGGTGGTGTCAATGAGAGCATACCCGGGCCAAGTTTCAGTGAAGAGGTCCTGGCCCGAGACTTGAGATAGGTAAATATCTTCAGCATCATCGTTCCACACACCACACACTTCCCTCTCGATTCGATCCATAGGGACCACAGCGAGTGGTGCACCTTGAGGTGTAATATACACCGTGGGGTCGAAATTCTCTGGTCGGTCGAGAGAGATGTGACAAGAGCCGAGTGGGCTCTTGTTGTTGTTGGGTTTGCCAACGTTAGGGAGAGGTATTACTTCATCCTCTATCATGTCCTGGATCGTATGTTTTAGAGTCCAGCAGTTTTCAGTGTCATGCCCATTTCCTTGATGGAATTTGCAGTAAGTACCTTCGACCCAATATTTGTTTTTGACAGGAGGGTCACGGGTGGGGCCTATAGGTCTCAACTTTCCTTGATTG
Organism: Spinacia oleracea; assembly: GCF_020520425.1. Classification (NCBI taxonomy): domain Eukaryota; kingdom Viridiplantae; phylum Streptophyta; class Magnoliopsida; order Caryophyllales; family Amaranthaceae; genus Spinacia; species Spinacia oleracea. The sequence goes on along the minus strand of NC_079491.1, from coordinate 108,062,664 downwards.
GTTAGTCTTTCAAAGGCTTGTACCAAAGTTGACCAGAGTGGGGCGAACTTTCGGTCTCGGACCCATCTTACAGGGTTTCTTCGGGCGGGAGTCTCTTCTACAACATGGACTTCTTGGGCTTGGGATGTGTTACCCCGATTATAGGTGTTGGTCTTATATATGGGTTTGCTCTGTATGGTTTTGGCGAGGTCGTCCTCGATCTTTATTCCCACATCATAAACTCTTTTAAAAGTGTCAAGTCCCAGGTACCTAAGGTGTTGTCTGTAAGCCGGGTCCAGGTTGTCAATGAATTTTTGGACCAATTCTGTTTCGGGTGGCCTATTGATCAGCTGGGCCGCCTGGTCCCTCCATCTAGCAAAGTAGGTTGTGAAACCCTCATTTTTCTTTTGGAAGAGAACTTCCAGCTCGCGCATGGTGACTTGGAAATCCATGTTCGACGAGTATGGCTTGATGAAGACATTGACAAAGTCTTCCCAAGTGGGGAAGAGCTTAGGGTCCTGGTGATAGTACCATTTGAGCGGCACAGGTTCCAAGGACAAAGGAAAGGCAGGTAAGTACATGGACTTGTCCACGCCTTTCAAGTTCATGGTATTCACAAAGCTCAGTAGATGATCACGGGGGTTATCCGTGGCCTTGAACTTTGGTAAGTCAGATGAACTGAACTTTTCTGGTAATTTTTCAGGAAAAGGTTCAGGATCGAGGGAGAAGTATTTGCTCCCCAAGGGTTTGCTGTAGGAACATTTTTTCAATCCTCTTCTCGTTTTCGAGGTCATTTTTGGCTTGCGCAGCCGCTAAAGCTTCATTTTCCATTTTCAGTTGGCCCATAAGTTGGGTCATTTGGACCATCTGGTCTCGCAAATCTTCGATGGACATGTTTGGAGGTGCGAATCGAGGTTGGGGAAGCGGAGATCCTTGAAATGAGGGATGACGGACGGAGCTTGGAGTTACTAAACCTGATGTTGGTTGTATCTTCTAGACGCACTAACCGTTGATTCCCTGATCAGCACCAAGTGGCAGGACCAGTCCTAGGCATAAGATAAGCTAAAGTTTAGGTTCCCAAAGTTTCAAGCATTACTTAGTCTAGACTTCGACTCTCTAAATTGGTTTTTCACTTTTTTCTTTTGTTGGTACACTTTTTGGTTTTTTTTTTGGTTTTGGTCATTCTTTGGATTTTCGAAACACTTGCCCGTGTGACATTCATAGTTGTCAGCATGTTCGGTTTTGGTGCCGAGCATTGCCGTCGTAGGAGGCCTAACAACGACACAAAGTGTTATTAATTTTTTCACGAGTCGCTTTTTTTGAAATCGAGTGGTTTTCTTACGCCCTTGTAGCAATTCTTTTTATGAACATTTTTTTTGCTACGTATTTTCCTTTCGTGCGGGCACCGAAGCTGCTGCGCCTGACCAAAAGGCCAAGCAGCAACTTCAGCGCCCAACGAGGGGCGTGAGAATTTCTGGCGCCCAGCCAGGGGCGTTGAAAACGCGTCCCTGGCTGATTCTCGTTTTCTGTTTTCTGTTTATGCGATTTCGATTTGCATGCTTGCCTAATAACGTCCTTTACGCGTAACAGCGTTTGTGGGATTCGTCACAGGCCATCCCGAGTGTCGCTTATTTTGTGGCGATCGTTCGGGTTTGCGGAACACGTGTTTCGGTATAACTCTTTGGCAAATTAGTCTATGAATGTTTGGGCATTTTTTAAGGTCGTTGGTTTTCTAGGATAGTTTGTCACACACAATCACATATTTCGCTACACATAACTACATTACAAATATGGATTTGAAAATTAAATATGCCACGTAGTTTATGACAGGCTTCTATGGGTAGTTTATTTGCGCCTGGCTTGGTACCGCTTCTATCGTAGATCCAACACATGCCCCGGTCGAGGTAGTGTCTTCAACAGACGAATTTTGCTCAAGAGGACAACCCGCAAGTGCAAGCCAAGGGGGCATGCAGGCGAGAGGGACCTAATGGGCGAGCGAATGGGTTCGGGATAGGTGTACTACCTGCACAAGTACCGAGTGGGAAACATGCGTGGCGTATGCACCCCATCTATTGGCGAAAAAGGTATCCTTAGTCCCAACTCCCGAGGGAGCCGAGATTCGTTATGATGTTCTGCCCGTTCACATTAATATGCTGATTTTCAGGTCGTCCCAACTTGATGGGGAAATAAACGCGGGGTAGGATCGTTTCACCCTTCGGCTATTTTGATTACCTACAAGCACGAGTATTTCCTTCACTATCCCCAGTGGAGTCGCCACTGTGAGGGGGTCGAAAAAGCACGAGGCTAATGTGTGACCTTGTCCCTCGTGGGTGTGACGATTCTTTTTATTCAATCAAGTGTAATTGGATTCCCTGTGAGTATACACCCAATTGACTAGTAATATAGGAGTCGCCATTCAGTTTTTAACGACAATGAGAAAAACTGACAAAACCCGGTTATCGTGACATAAAGGGAGTGCAATTATGTTTGACCACGACGGCCGTAGGTTCCCTTGTGATCCCTGGTGTGGGGATCTCTCAATATACACCCGCAAGGTAGAGATTGAGGGTTCGGGGGACTGTAACTACCGAGAGGAGTACTTCGCTCGTCGATAACTTCAGAGGCAGGATATCCTTACTAGCTCAGCATAAATAATTGAAGGGACATGCGTTAACTATTAAACTAATCTGAGTTGATTTTAGCAATATGCAACATATAACACTAATTCGATCGTGATTATCTGATTTAAATAGCATTAAGGGACCTAGCATGATAATCCGATTTCCCAAAAATATTATATTTGTTAGGCGTGATAGAACAATCAGATTAGGTTAGTTTAACAGTTCATAAAAAGGGTGAGGAAAGCAGTTAAATCATCGAAAAGGGACACGTTACGACGCACCCTTGAGAGGCCCGTCACGGTTCTCAGAAAACTAACCACTTTAACTTTGCTATTTCTCCTTTTTATTTAACGAATCTCAATTATGGGACAAGATACGTTCTGTTCGATTTATGGATCGATTGCGACAGAACGCGTGAACAGTTTCGCAGCGAGAGGCTTAGGCTAAGGGTTGGAGTCAATACTTAGAATATAATTGTGTGTTGTTGTGTGTTCTTTCACGTCGAAATTAGGGGCCTATTTATAGGGAAGAGTTCGTGGAAAGATAGAATTGCAGAGTTCTAATCCACAAAGAATTAGGAAAAAAAACACGCACCCAGGTATTTTCAGCGCCCAGGCCTGGGCGCCGAAGATTTCGGCGCCCAGAGCCAGGCGTTGAAAATAGGGTCTGGGCAGTTTTCTTTAGTCAGATTCGGATTCCTAAAATCCGTAGAGTTTGAGATTAATTCGAGTCTTTTAGCGCGTATCAATTTTATGACGGAATGCGTCTGGGCCCGTTACGAACTCTAGGCTCGTTAGGATTTTAATTAATACGTAACTCTTATTTCTGAATCATATTAGGAATAGGATTCTCGCAGTTTTCTATCTCATTTAGGATTTATGTTGGAATGCAACACCTAATTCTGACAGGTTTCTATCTTTTATGATTTGCCACTTTTAGAAGCTACCTTTTACGGCAGTTACTATTTTTAGCAGGTTTCCATAAATAGCAGGTTACGGGTGAAATGAAATGGGGAATCGAGATCCATTTATTTTATAGGAGACGCGTTGTCAAGTGGAGTTCTTACGCTTTCATCATCGAACCTTTCCCTTGCGGGAACGGGGACAAAAGTAGGTGTCTACAGAGTGCAACACCTAATTCTGACAGGTTTCTATCTTTTATGTCTTGCCACTTTTAGCAACTACCCGTTACGGCAGTTACTATTTTTTAGCAGGTTTCTATAAATATCAGGTTCGGGTGAAATGAAAAGGGTGATTGAGATTCGTTATTTTATAGGAGATGCGTTGCCAAGTGGAGGTTTATGTTCTCATCATCGAACCTTCCCTTTCGGGAATGGGGACAAAAGTAGGTGTCTACAATTGTCTAGGCGTTCTAACTTGTTGATATGGTCTAAGAAACAATGCTAAAGGTTAGTGGAACTAGAATCAAGATATTGATTTAAACCTAGTAAAGTTCCTACAGCTATTGCAGCAATCCGTGCTCCATTTCCCACTCATAGGTCGACTTCACCCTTGCTTAACCTTCTACTTCTTCTTAGTCCCTGCGAATTGGAACATAAGAAAGCCACAACCTGTATCTAATACCCAAGAAGTTAAATTAGCAAGTATACAGTCTATAACGAAAATACTTGAAGATGGAACGACTGTTCCGTTCTTTTGATCTTCCTTAAGCTTCAAGCAATCTCTCTTCCAATGCCCCTTCTTCTTGCAGTAGAAGCATTAAGATTCGGAAGTGGGTTGGCTCACCTTCTTCTTTTCAGACTTGGTACCACCAGATTGCTTAGTCGGGCTGGCCTTCTTGCCACCTTTCTTAGCATTCCTCTTCTTGCTAGATTTCTTGAACTTGCCTCCACGCACCATAAGCACATCTTGCTTATCACTTTTGAGCGTCTTTTCAACGGTCTTCAGCATACCGTGAAGCTCAGTGAGCGTTTTGTCAAGACTATTCATATTGGAGTTCGGCTTGAACTGATCATACCCGCTATGAACAGAATGGAGGATGGTGTCTACACCCATTTCCTGAGAGAATTGTTGATCCAGCCGACTCATATTCTCAATGAGTCCAATCATTTTGAGAACATGTGGACTAACGGGCTCGCCTTTCTTACGCTTAGTCTCAAGAATTTGCCTATGAGTCTCGAATCTTTCGACTCGAGCCAAATCATGGGACATATTCTTTAACTCACTGATGATCGTGAAAGCATATGAGTTGATGAACGTTTTATGTAGATCTGCACTCATGGTTGCAAGCATTAGACATTTTACATCCTTGTTGGCATCAATTCAACGATTGAGGGCTGCCTGAGTGACCCCGTTGCCTGCGGCTTCGGGCATCGCCTCTTCCAAGACATACTCCTTTTATTCCTGCATAAGAACTATTTGCAAGTTCCATTGCCAGTCAAGGAAGTTTTTCCCGTTCAACTTCTCCTTTTCGAGAATTGAGCGGATGTTGAATGAATTGTTGTTTGCCATAGTAAAAACTACAATTGAAAAAGAGTAAACAAATAAATAACAATTCACAGTTTCTCTTAATAAACTTAAATTCTAGCATTCATGCTTAATTTCTCATTTATTAAGCATTTTATTCAAGTTATGTGTTCCGGCAGGTGTGAATAAAAAAATTCCAAGATCCTTAAATCATTTAAGAATTAAGCACATTATGTGACTCAATTCTAAAATATTTTAAGTAAGCAAAGCCTTTGCTAATAGTCTAGAAACTACTCTTGGTTGATTGGTACGTCTAAGAACTTATTAGGTAAACCTATCTCATTTTCCACGACATAAAAGGACTCCTTACTTATATCGTTGAGTTTCACCAAAACTAACATGTACTCACAATTATTTGTGTACCTTACCCCTTTACGATCAATAAGTAACACCTCGCTATGGCGGAAAACTATTATTAAGATTGATGTAAAGGTTATCCAAGTAAGTGTTATTTTGGCATGGCACCTTTTAACTCAATTTTTAAAGTTTGGAACTTAAGGCTCTTATTATGTTGGTTAGATTTTAAGTGAACTAAAATCCTTAATCATGCAACATAATCAAGCCACAATCTCATGCATAATTAAGACATATTTAAAGCAATAAATAACTTAAAGCATGCATAAGATATAATTGTGATCTAGTATGGCCCGACTTCATCTTGAAGCTTCAACTTCAAACTCCGTCTTGAAAATGGATTCGAAACTCCGTCTTGAATTTCACCATGGGAGGCGCCATTTTCTTCAAATAGGATAAACTATAATTGAAACTAATTACAACTATTTGATGGTACGCAGACCATATTTAAATTAAAAACTTTTGGTGCATTAGACAAATTTTACATTCAAATTAATGGTACGCATACCAAATTTTTTATCCTATTTGGGCCATACTAGTCACTTTCCATAAGCTGCAAAACAGTACATTTACAATATACCATTCACCCATTCATTTAGCAATGAATGGCCCACATAGCTGGTTAGTAGAACATATTATTCATCACATAAATATTTGCATCAATTAATCAAGGATTCCAATAATCTACCAATTATTCAATCCTTATTAATTCTAATCAAGTTGTTTTAACCTTAAAGGAATGTAGACCTAATCAAGAGTTTATGACTAAAAATCTCCCACTTAAACCAACAAATTTACATGCTTTACTAATTTTAAACATAAAATTGTATTTCCTAGTCTAACCGGAAACACACAAATTTAATTAAAATTTAAAGCTCATATAAATTATTATTTGAATCCATTATTTTATTTTCAGTTTATTAAATGAATTAATTTAAATTTAATCAAGGTTTTAATTTTAGTAAAATAATTAGTATAAATAAAATTTATAATAATTAAATTATTAAAAATAAAATTCCGAGAAAAAATTAAATTACGAATTTTAAATTTAATCAAAATCGTTTTTCTAACTGAAAAATCAAAATTTATTTAAAACGAATCAATCGGGTCAGGACGAGGCCATGGGCTTGCGCCCAGGCCTCGTTGAGTTTACGAGGCAGCATCGCCCCACTCGATTGATCGCACAGGAAGCCACGAGCAGCCACGCGCAAACGCAGCAAGCCAAGCAAGCCACGCTTGCGCACATCAGCTTGCTCGTTGTGTCGTAGCATTGCTTGTTGGGCGAGGCAACGCTCGCTGTGTGCGGGGAAGCGCTCGTTGGTCGAGCCAGCTCTCGCTCCCTGCACGCGCGCCTCGTCTCGCATGGTGCCTTGCCTCTCACCCCATCCGCCCATGCACGTCGCAACACTCGACGCAAGGCAGGGCTACTGCCTTGTGCTCGCGTGCCACATGCTTGCTCGCTGCATATGTACCGCATGGTCGACGAGCTCCCTTGCTCGTCGTCGCATGCTCGCACTATACAACACCCCTTAAGGGTAACACTTAGCGTCCATTGGTTTGTGCGTGCAAGATTCGTGAGCGGTTTTTATAAAAATTAAAACTTTAAAATTTAAATTTATAGATGAATTAATAAATCATATTAATTTCATAAATTTAGGGCGAAAAATCGAAAATGTATTATTCAAATTAATTTTCGATCAAGTTTATTTTCATGGATTCAAATCTAGGACATAAAAATTTAAAATTTTCCAAATATAACAAATTTTATGGTGGTTTTTAATCATGGATTCCTAATTAAATTGTCAATTAATTAAGAAAATCAAATCAAATTTTAAATTATTCGAATTTCAACAAATTAATTACAATTACAAATTAGGTTTTATAATTAACAAGCTTAGGCATTAAAATTGTTAAACTTATACAGTAGGTCAATCATAGATTCAAGATTTACAAACAAGAATCGCAAATATTTAATTTAACATCTTAAAAATTACAAATTTTGCGTTCGAAAAACTAAAAGCTCCGAAAAGTCATAGGTAGGCTTCGAATTTGGGAATTCTGGGTTCTGCATCAAATCTATGATTTTAGTCAAAATTTTGAAACGCCGTTTACATGCGAATTGCACTATAAAATTATACGATTCCGACCATTATTGACTAAACTGCCGAAAATTCTGCGAACATATAATTAAATAATCGCACGAATTTGCAATTAATTACAAAAAACGAAATTAATCACCCCTTTAATTCATTGCAAATTTATAAAATTTAACCATGTTAACTATAATTTATTATGGAATTAATTATAGGCTCGTGATACCACTGTTAGGTTATGATACATATAAAGCATATATATTTCATGCGGAAAAACCATAAAAGCAGGAATCCAAATTAATTGCCACATAACAATTAGCATAATTTAGGATGCATACATTTGTAGCGTGCCCTCCCTAGCTGCTCCCGAACCGAACAAGAACAAGTTTAGGACTCCAAGTGTAGTCCCTCCGTAGATAGTCCACAGCACGTTCAGAACCACCTTAGATTTATTTAACTAGAATTCAACCTAAGGTTTTAAGTTATTCGAATATAATTTGTGGCAAATTATTAACTATAGTTTTAACCTTAAAACTATATGAATACTTGAATTGATTGATTATAAATTGTTAATGCCATCACCTATTTATAGGGTAGGATTATCGGAACTAAAAACCTACTAGGATTCTATTCATCTAATCTTATTAGAATTAGATATCAATTAAAAATATTAAGTTAATGTTTAATTCAACAACTAACTCTAGTAGTTTTAGGAAATTAATCTTTAATCTAATCGTAATCGCTTAAGGTTTCGATGCATGCACAAACTCAACGCACACACGCACACACATCCCACGAGGGGCGCTGGGCGCGCGCGCGCACGGAGAGGGCTCGGCCCAGCAACTGTCATCAAAGCATATTGTTTATAGTTAAATATATTGCACTGCAGTAAATCCTTTTAGAAGGGTAACAATAAATTTCCCCGATTTGTAGTGAATCCAAGAACGATTCACGGAAATAAGAGAAAGTGAGCAATTTAAAATGTACGTTTCTTATAGCGACTTTTATGGTTGTTTTCGAGTAACAAAGTCGAATGGCAAACCAATTGGTGCTTGTGAATTCAAAATACAATGTAGTTTTGAGATCATAAAGCATTGAGTTTAGCACTCAGCTTTACCGATGGTGTAGACACCTACTTTTGTCCCCATTCCCGAAAGGGAAGGTTCGATGATGAGAACATAAATCTCCACTTGACAACGCATCTCCTATAAAATAATGAATCTCAAATCCCCTTTTCATTTCACCCGAAACCTGCTATTTATGGAAACCTGCTAAAAATAGTAACTACCGTAAAGGGTAGCTCCTAAAAGTGGCAAGTCATAAAAGATAGAAACATGTCAGAATTAGGTGTTGCACTCCAACATAAATCCTAAATCAGATAGAAAACTGCGAGAATCCTATTCCTAATATGATTCGTAAATTAAAGTTACGTATTAATTAAAATCCTAACGAGCCTAGTGTTCGTAACGGGCCCAGACACATTCCGTCATGAAATTGATACGCACCAAAAGACTCGATTAAGTCTCAAACACTACAGATTTGAGGAATCCGAATCTGACTAAGAAAACAGCCCAGACCCTATTTTCAAGCCTGGCTCTGGGCGCCGAAATCTTCGGCGCCCAGGCATGGGCGCTTGAATTACCTGGGTACGTGTTTTTTCCTAATTCTTTGTGGATTAGAGCTCTGCAATTCTATCTTTCCACAAACTCTTTTCTATAAATATAGCCCAAGTTCGACGTGAAATCACAACAACACACAATTATATTTCTGAGTATTGACTCTGAACCCCTAAGCCTAAGCCTCACGCTGCAAAACCGATCACGCGTTCTGTCGCAATCGATCCATAAATCGAACAGAACGTATCCCGTCCCATAATTTGAGATTCGTTAAATAAAAGGAGAAATAGCAGAGTCAAAGTGGTTAGTTTTCTGAGAACCGTGACGCACCTCTCAAGGGTGCGTCGTAATGTGTCCCTTTTCCATGGTTTAATTGCTTTCCTCGCCCTTTTATGAATTGTTAAACTAACTAAATCTGATTGTTCGATCACGCTTAATAAATATGATATTTTTGGGAAATTGGATTATCATGCTAGGTCCCTTAAAACAATCTAAATCAGATAATCGCGCTCGATCTAGTACTATATGTTGCATATTGTTAAAATCAACTCAGATTAGTTTAATAGTTAACGCATGTCCCTTCAATTATTTATGCTGCGCTAGTAAGGATATCCTGCCTCTGGAGTTATCGAAGAGCGAGTACTACTCTCGGTAGTTACAGTCCCCCGAACCCTCAATCTCTACCCTGCGGGTGTACGTTGAGCGATCCCCACCACCAGGGATCACAAGGGAACCTACGGCCGTCGTGGTCAAACATAATTGCACTCCCTTTATGTCACGATAACCGGGTTTTGTCAGTTTTTCTCATTGTCGTTAAAAACTGAATGGCGACTCCTATATTACTAGTCAATTGGGTGTAAACTCACAGGAAATTCAATTACACTTGATTTGACAAAAAGAAGCGTCACACCCACGAGGGACCAGGTCACGCATTAGCCTCGTGCTTTTTCGACCCCCTCATAGTGGCGACTCCACTGGGGATAGTGAAGGAAATACTCGTGCTTGTAGGTAACCAAAATAACCGAAGGGTGAAACGATCCTACCCCGCGTTTATTTCCCCATCAAGTTGGGACGACCTGAAAATCAGCATATTAATGTGAACGGACAGAACCGCATAACGAATCTTGGCTCCCTTGGTGTTTCATCTCGGGAGTTGGGACTAAGGATACCCATCGCCAACCGGGGGGTGCATACGCTGCGAATGTTGTCCACTCGGCACTTTCGCTAAAAGTACACCCGTCCCAAACCCAATCGCTCGCTCATTAGGTCCCTCTCGCCTGCATGCCCCCTTAGCTTGCACTTGCGGGTTGGCCTCCTGGGACGAAATTCGTCTGTTGAAGACACTACCTCGACCGGGGCATGTGTTGGATCTGTGATAGAAGCGGTACCAAGCCAGGCGCAAATAACTACCCATAGAAGCCTATCATAAACTACATGACATATTATTATTGCCTCATGATGTAATGTTAGTTATGTGTATCGAAATATATGATTGTGTGTGACAAACTATCCTAGAAAAACCAACGACCTTAAAAATTGCCCAAACATTCATGAACCAATTGGCCAAAGAGTTATAACAAAATACGTGTTCCGCAAGCCCGAACCATCGCCACAAAAATAAGCGACGCTCGGGATGGCCTGTAACGAATCCCACAAACGCTGCACAACGCGTAAAGGACGTTATTAGGAAAGCACGCAAAATTGAAGTCGCGTAAACAAAAGTAGACGCAAATAGAAAACGAGAACCAGCCAGGGACGCATTTTCAACGCCCCTGGCTGGGCGCTAAAATTTCTCACGCCCACTGCTGGGCGCTGAAGTTGCTGCCTGGCCTTTTGGTCAGGCACATCAGCCTCGGTGCCCGCGCATAAGAAAAACATACGTAGCAAAAAAAAAAAACTTTTCGAAAAAAAATTGCTGCGAGGACGTATGAAAAGGCACTCGATTCTAGAAGAGACTTGTAAAAAATAAAATAACTCTTTGTGTCGTTAGGCCTCCTACGACGACAATGCTCGGCACCAAAAACCGAACATGCTAATTAAATGACCTTGAATGTCACATGGGCAAAGAATTCAAAAAAAAAAAATTGATGTTCGAATAAAGTCTTCAAAAAAATAATGTTCAAATAAAAAAGTAAATCCGAGCCTAGACTAGGCTATGCCAAAGTACAATCTAAATCCGAAGTCTTAGTTGTCTTATCCATAGAATCGGTCCTAATGCTTGGTGTCGTTCTGCAAATAAAAAGGTTAAAACTTATTGAGTCTCCCTTCCTAACATTTAAATCAATAAGCACCCATATGTAATTGTCATCCCTTGCTAAGAATTTACGGTCTCAATACTCTCTCTCACCAATAAAAATAATATATTATAGTATTTGCAAAATGGAAACAGTCACATTCTGAAAATCATTCCCCCATAGTCGCACAACCCCCAAAGTGAACCTAAGGTGTCAATAGCATTAGCACAAAATTAATGGTTTCAAGGATTATGATCACATTGGGTCACGACTATCATAGTCCTCTCGAGCCACTCGCTCCTTGAAATACTCCTAAGTACGGACTAAAAGATTTTCCATGAATACAACATGACCAACCATGAAAATACCCAAATCGGCATACCATAAGGCTACCATTGGGGTAAAGCAATACACACTAAGAGAAAAGCCGCACTAATGATTCTAGCCTTGCAAAAATGAAAATTCGATCTCCCCGACTAACTACCTTGCCAACATTAAGCAAAATGGCGCATGACAAATGAACACCCAAGGGTTAAAATCTAAACCAACGAAAGGTATGGTCCAATTAGTCTAAGTCTGAGAGTCGCTTGGTCAAGTGTTATAGGCTTACGCCACGTCATTATTTTGAGTCTAGGCCACCTCCTTGTATTCATACACGGGTTATGATCAGAAAGATTAATGAAAGTTCGAGTCTAAATCACAACTTCCAATTAAATCCCAGAAACTGGAGTCTAAAAAGAAAAAAAAAAAAATATTATTTTTCGATGTAATTCTTCCGTTAAATTTCAATAAGGTAAAAATAACATTTTGAATATACGCTATTTGCACATTTTAAGAAACGACTAACTACGCTTGCAAAGTAAGACAATTAAAAGGTCCACCCTAGGCCTATTAAAGCTAAAGGTCCACCCTAGGCCTACTAAAATTAAAGGTCCACTATAGGCCTACCAAACGAGGCTCACTCAGTCTCGCCTCGTGACTCAAAAACCACAACCATCTACCTTTTAGCCCGAATAAAAAATTTATGTTGGGGAGAAATCCCAAGCAAAAAGAGAAAAGGGAGAGCGAAGAGAGCAAGCCATGAAATACTTAGCCCGTACCTCCCAAAGTGCGAAATTCACCCAAGTAAACGAAGGAAAAGAATTGAGTCAACCAATCCAAATCATGTCACAAAAAGTACATAAAGTTCTACGATGTCCACCCTTTCCAATCCTTATGTTCTTAGACGCCTTCGCCTAGGGGCCCCTGTTCAGCTCATTTAACCCATCCATGTTCTCATTGCCATAACCCAAGAAACCATTACCTCGACTCTTGTTCTTGAACTTGTTATCAACTGCAAACCACGCACGGCCATTGACACGTGCGTCATGCCCATCATTTCCAAAGTCCAAACCTGCTCTTGCATCACCATTAGCATAATGACCATATAACTTGTGTGGATACATCCTGTTGATATACCCTTGAGCCGTCCCCATGCTACTCATTAGCCTTGGTTGATGTAAACTCATGACACTAGCTTGAGGCTGCAAGTTGTGAGTCCTAGCAGATATGATCCTCATGCTCGACCAATACCTATACAAATTATCCTATCTCATTCAACCCATCTTTCAAGCCGTATTGAGTCACAAATAAAAAGGGAAGACAAATGAAAAGTGCAAAAAAAATTATAAAAAAGAAACTTTGCAAAAGCGCCTCTAAAGTTAGTCTAAAAAGAAAAAGAAGCATTTAGCGCACCAAAAAAGATCCGCCCAGAAATAATTTTCAGCGCCCACAGCTGGGCGCCGAAATCTTTAGCCCCCCAGCCTGGGCGCCGAATCTCTCTGCTTGCCAAATTTTGTCCAGAAGTGCTCGTCTTTTTATCCGCACATTCACGGAAAAATAACGAACACTTGGAGGGGTACAACACTTATTCAGGTATACGTACCAAAAAACACATGAAAAGAAAATACATGTACTTAAAAAATAAAACAAAATTTTGGCTTACGGCAAAGCAGAAGATTAAAATAATAATGAACTTCACTTATCTCATCCTATTTCAAACATTACGGTTCCACCTCAGAACGTACTTGTTTAAAATCAGCATTCTAAGAAACCATTTTCTAGCCTAAGAACTACGCAAGACCTGATTCCTAATTAAATCTATTTAAGGCGGATACGTAGGCAATCCATGATTCGGTCCAACCAATTTGCAAAAATATTAAAGCCTATAGAAAAACAAGAATAAAAAATAGAGTCCCTTATTGAAATTTAATTACTCGCAATCCAAGTCGAAAGAAAAATTTAAATCAAAGGAAGAATCCAAGTCATCAAAATGCCAAACTTAATGAGCACACATCGAAAAAAAATAAGGGCACGTACCCTTAGCCAAGACTCAAAAAAGATCGCTTTGCCTCAATTGAATGGGGGCTAGCGCAAGCGTCCATGACCTCTAAAGTACTCGACTTGACCCTCCCTAAAGCGAACTAACTCACTTAAAGACTTACTTTCACCCCTAGACATAGTCGTTCACTTAAAGACCTTCTTTCACCACTAGACACAGTCATAATCGCCAACAAGTAGTAAAGGCAGTAAGCTTGCAATAAAGAGGATTGTTCTACGGCATCGCCCCATCGTTCATTCGAACTCAGGGCACCCGTTCATGGTAATTCAAATGTTTGCGAATCCCCTTTGAAAAAAAAAACAGACATTGTCAATAGGACTTGGCACTTAACCAAGGCTCACCCTACTCAGACATATGACACGGGCATCTAAAATCGAAATCTAAAAGCATCATTAATGGGAAGACATAATAGCAACTGGGGGCTAAAAATTGAAATGAAAGAGCAAGGGAAATAACTAAGTATACCCTGACCTTTTATGCAGACATACACCAAGTAAATCTAAGGCGATTTGAAAACGGTTTATATTCCCGCAAATTCTGGAAAAGATGGCCCTAAAAACCTAAAGAATACGCCAAACGGGCACAAGTATATCTTGACGCCTGCACCCTGGCGTCCAGCAAATCCTTAGACAGCATTCCAAAAATCGTAACAGTATTTTGATTCACTCATGTAATCCTGTATGAACCCTTCTATAAGTCAACTTACTTAGGACACCTCGGATTGTACACAGTAGGACTCGGACTTCAAATAATTTTCAAAGACTTCTTCGAACATAATAAAGTGTCGTTGGTTTAGGCTAAGTATGCGTTTATCTCGATGTTGCAAGTGAGTCAAAAATATTTCTAAATATGATTATGGGTAAAGAAAGGCACCTAGCTTTTGGTCAAGGCACACTTCAACATGTGACTACCTTGACCATGGCAATGTCGCACAAATACGACATTTACAAGAGAAGTAGGAGATCACTACGCGAACGTACCTCGCACTAAACGAGTCTGGTTCAAACTATTCATGATCCATGTCACCATGAATGCATAAAGACGTATGCAAAGGATTATAGCACCAGGCCAACCCCGTAGCTACAATTGGGGGCTTGAGAAAAACACTCTAAAAATGCTCGAGATGATGATTTTATCGCAAATTCCCGACGCTAATGCTATACACACGTCATAGGGGCACAATCCTAAGCTTTAATCGTGTAAAACGAACCTTAGTATGGCTACAACCCCTCCCAAATTCTAAGCACTACTTAGAATATATAAAGTCACCCCACTATCAAGGGTAACTGAAAATCGCGAGTCACCAAAACTCCGACCAAACCACTGCACATAACGCTCGCCCTATAAAGCGCCCGTTACACAGTCTACATCGTTCCAAAGCAAAACCGAAAGAAAAAAAATCAAGGATAAGAACTGTCAAAATATACCCAGAAATCATTTTCAACGCCCATAGCTGGGCGCCGATATCTTTAACGCCCCAGCCTGGGCGCTGAATCTTTCTGCTTGTCAAATGTTGCCCAGATATAAAAACAAGAAATAAACATCTATGAATCCTCGCATCGAACGAAGTAATAAGCCGTGCAAACCCACGCAGAAGGTGCCACACTGATTCGAGCACCTGAACAAGGCATGATGAAGTACTCCAATGCAAAGGATATCCCAACACCTGAAGGAATGATCTAAGACACGCCGTTAGGCCACACAAGCCTACGTCGCACCATAAGTTCAACCGTCCCACGGTACAAGTCTAAAAAAAAAGAGGCATATTGCATTAATGCGGGCACGACCAAGAGCAGGAGGCGAAGACTACTTATCGCCCAAATTCAAAATGCAAGCCACACGACTTCTACATTAAGGATTAAAGGTAGCAAAATATTACCTACCACGGAAGGGATAGCTCGCACCTACACGAGCAGGAACCCCAAGGCATCTTTTTCGAAAGAACCTACAAAAATCGTACGCCAAAAGGAAACATCCCAACATGCATACTTGGGGGCTCCAAGCTACGAAATGACCATAGCAAAATAAATCTCGAAGCAAATGTTTGAACGATCAAGAAGGGTACGATGCTTGAGCCCATTTCATGAATGGGCCTGAACCCTATCAAGCTTCTAAGAAAACTATTCAAAATCAGTCATTGCTCAAAAAAAATGATTCAAGCAAACTGATTAATGGACCGCACACGACGGCCATTCTGTGAACGCTCGTTCGCACATGCATATCATCTTTTCTAAGTATCGAACATTTACGAACAAGTTCAAAAGAAAAAAAAGAAAGGAAAACGGACGAACAAGAGGCCGGCTGTGTCATCAAGAAACCTCGCCATAAATTATTTTTAGCGCCCAGCGCTGGGCGCCGAAATCATTAACGCCCAGGCATGGGCGCCGAAAATGATCCCAGACCCAAAAACAGCTCTGACTTCTATAGGGCCCTGCCATATTCATTCGACTGTAAAATTTCCGATTTCCTTACTGAAAGTCGCACCTCACGGCTTTGTCAAGAGTAGCACACCACTAGAAAGATCGCCCGCACTTACGAGCACGATCCCAAACTCGATCAAGGACATCACAAATTGCGTATCCCCAAGGAACCCCTTTCACAAGAAATGACCGTCAAGCACGAATGCTTGGGGGCTCGAAAGAAAATATATATTTCAAAAGAGAGTATGAAAAGTTAAAACAATATTCCCAGACTACGCTGTACGAGGTCCCGTGTTTGGATGTCTCAAAAAATAAAACCAGTTTACGACCTCAAGACGAAGGTCGCCGTTGATACTTGTATGTGGTCCTCTGATCAAAGACCCAAGTGGTGGCAAAATCGATCCATAAAGACTAGCTCAAAACCACGAAAGAAGATGACCACAAAACAATGGTCCGTCTAAGCACGTTGTCAACCCACATTCAGGTTACAACTAAATCCGAGCATCCCTCGAAAGAATTCGCTCCTGCGAGAATGAATAACAAAAGAAAGTCTCAAAGTAATCACAAGAACAAATGAAATAGGGACTTGCCCACCTTAATCGGGTAAGATCGCGCCACGAACCGCGAGAGTTCCAAATAGAAAAATGAATTCAGGGACGTCCACCCTCAGCGGACAGGACTCGCTCACCTTCAGCGGGCGGGGTCTGCGTCACTAGCCGCGCAGGTCCTCAGTTTTTGAAAAATAGAATCTTCAAAAACAAAATGAAACAAGCTCGCCATCTTTAGCCGGCGGGGTCTACGTCACAAACCGCGTAGGTCCTTATTTTCAAAAAAATGCACAAATAAATTTCAAAACAGATTCGTCCACTTCTATCGGACGGGGTGTCCACCCTTAGCGGACAGGCTCGCCATCTTTAGCCGGCAGGGTCTGCGTCACTAACCGCGCAGGTCCTTAGTCGCTGCAGCGATAACTTTTTTTGGTTTTCCGTTTTTCCCAAAAACGATGTGAGTAGCTTTTGTTTTTCCGTTTTTCCAAAAAGAACGATGTGAGTAGCTTTTGGTTTTCCGTTTTTCCAAAAAAGAACGATGTGAGTAGCTTTTGGTTTTCCGTTTTTCCAAAAAAGAACGATGTGAGTAGCTTTCCCTTTTTCCAAAGATTGGTTTTCCATTTTTTCCAAAAAAGAACGATGTGCTGGATTTTCCTTCGTTTTACGTCCCATAAAAACAAGGGGGTTTTCTCGTTTAACTAGCCTTGAAAATGAGAATGTTTAAAAACATTTTTACCTCGTGGTTAGGCTTGGCCAAGCCCAATTACACTTTATAACTTTGATTTCGAAAACATCTGTAGCTACTCCCAATGACAAAGTGAGGGAGTTTCTACACTTCTTTAGATCCTTCCAATGACAAAGTGAGGAAGTTTCTATACTATCCGTTGACAAATCCCAATGACACGTGACGGATATGTCGACACTCCAAGTGATGACCCTTAAGTCAAAAGTTATAACTCGGGGGCTCGTGAGACCCTCGCAAAAACAGGTCACCATGGCTTGTGTGGCGCACTCCGTCTAATACTTTGACCATCATCTTATTCCAAGACTCGGTCAAAGTGGAGGCTAGCTGTAGACACCTACTTTTGTCCCCATTCCCGAAAGGGAAGGTTCGATGATGAGAACATAAATCTCCACTTGACAACGCATCTCCTATAAAATAATGAATCTAAAATCCCCTTTTCATTTCACCCGAAACCTGCTATTTATGGAAACCTGCTAAAAATAGTAACTGCCGTAAAGGGTAGCTCCTAAAAGTGGCAAGTCATAAAAGATAGAAACCTGTCAGAATTAGGTGTTGCACTCCAACATAAATCCTAAATGAGATAGAAAACTGCGAGAATCCTATTCCTAATATGATTCGTAAATTAGAGTTACGTATTAATTAAAATCCTAACGAGCCTAGAGTTCGTAACGGGCCCAGACGCATTCTGTCATGAAATTGATACGCACCAAAAGACTCGATTAAGTCTCAAACACTACGGATTTCAGGAATCCGAATCTGACTAAGAAAACAGCCCAGACCCTATTTTCAACGCCTGGCTCTGGGCTCCGAAATCTTCGGCGCCCAGGCCTGGGCGCTGGAATTACCTGGGTACGTGTTTTTTCCTAATTCTTTGTGGATTAGAGCTCTGCAATTCTATCTTTCCACAAACTCTTTCTATAAATATAGCCCATGTTCGACGTGAAATCACAACAACACACAATTATATTTCTGAGTATTGACTCTGAACCCCTAAGCCTAAGCCTCACGCTGCAAAACCGATCACGCGTTCTGTCGCAATCGATCCATAAATCGAACAGAACATACCCCGTCCCATAATTTGAGATTCGTTAAATAAAAGGAAAAATAGCAAAGTCAAAGTGGTTAGTTTTCTGAGAACCGTGACGCACCTCTCAAGGGTGCGTCGTAATGTGTCCCTTTTCCATGGTTTAATTACTTTCCTCGCCCTTTTATGAACTGTTAAACTAACTAAATCTGATTGTTCGATCACGCTATGATATATTTGGGAAATTGGATTATCATGCTAGGTCCCTTAAAAAAATCTAAATCAGATAATCGCGCTCGATCTAGTACTATATGTTGCATATTGTTAAAATCAACTCAGATTAGTTTAATAGTTAACGCATGTCACTTCAATTATTTATGCTGAGCTAGTAAGGATATCCTGCCTCTGGAGTTATCGAAGTGCGAGTACTCCTCTCGGTAGTTACAGTCCCCCGAACCCTCAATCTCTACCCTGCGGGTGTACGTTGAGCGATCCCCACCACCAGGGATCACAAGGGAACCTACGACCGTCGTGGTCAAACATAATTGCACTCCCTTTATGTCACGATAACCGGGTTTTGTCAGTTTTTCTCATTGTCGTTAAAAAATTAATGGCGACTCCTATATTACTAGTCAATTGGGTGTAAACTCACAGGAAATCCAATTACACTTGATTTGACAAAAAGAAGCGTCACACCCACGAGGGACGAGTTCACGCATTAGCCTCGTGCTTTTTCGACCCCCTCACAGATGGTTAACAACTTAATATCTTTGTCCATTTAATTCTCGAATGAGTCTAGTCCCTAGACATTCGAATACATCGATGCTTAGAGAACTTTAGAAGCTTCTGGTAAGATCATCTAGTTGAAACAGAATATTCAACATAAATAAAATGGTAAGAAATTTGTTGGAGTGACATTGGACATGTCTAACAAAGTATAAAAGTCAACACTAGAGAAGTCAATTCTTAAGACTATAAGAAAGGGTACAAGAAATAGGAAAACATGGAACAAATGATAGGAATTTATGTTTAAAGAAAAAGTAACCTAGCAATCAAACTTCCTTGGTATCATATACCACTTGAGGTTCTTACTTCGGTAATAACTCAAACAATGGAAGCTAGGCTACACTAATGGCCTACAAGTGGGAAATGAAGCATGGCAATGCTACATTAGTTGTAGGGTCGTCTAGTTTGTTTTAAGTCCTTTCAAGGCTGGAACTTAATGGCTATTTTATTCCATAATCAGCATACCTAAATTTCTGCTTCAAACACAAAGACTCACATTCAAGAAAAACAAAAACAATGTTTGTTTGTTTATTTGAATAAAATGGTAATTTACGGGTTGAGTCAATATGCTTTGATTAAAACAAACAAATCTTTAACAATAAGAACTTTACTAGGTTCAAATCAATCTCTTGATTTGAGTTCCACAAACCTTTAGCATTGTTGCTTAGACCTTGTCTACAAGTTAACATTCAAAATTTCTATTTTGATGGACTTTTGAAAGTTGGTTGATTTCTAGATCAATTCAAGACAAGCTAGTCTTACTTGTTGGAAGTAACAAAAGATATGAACTATTGTTAGAACGCCTAGACGATAGAGTTCAAAGCTAAAGAACGATTTTATGACTTTATTATTTCACATGGTTTTGAGTGAATATGGATTTATTTACTCAAAGTGATATAGGTTTGAATCTGTTTGGCTAGTTCAAAGATTCATAGAAAAGTATAAAAACGTCCACTTGGCAAGAAATCATAAAGATCTAGGTTAGATCATGTTGATGATTACTTAAGTCAAGAATGATCATCAATGATTGTGTGTTGTAATTTCACGATCGAGCTCCATAAGATATGGTATATCTAAATTGGAAAGATCAAAGTCAATTGGTACTTAATTCGATCAATAATGAATCATAAAGAATTTTCCTATAATTTCTAAACAAAATGCTCAACTACCACCAAACTAAACCAAATTCGTCAAAGATATTGAAAAGTAATTTCAGAATATCTTTTCAATAATATATATCTAAAGAGTTGCTAAACTCAGTGGGAGCTTAGTGTTTGTTATTCAACAAACTAAGGCCCAAGTGTAGATATATGTTTCATTGTGATTTATTCAAATGAGACACATGGGTGTTGTTTCTACCACGAATTTTTGAGAACATAATGTTTTTTTACTCGAAATAATGTCCTTTTGGAGATTCGTTTCCAAAATGACAACTGGGAGAAAATAGACCTCGAAAGTCTTCGAGGCGAACAACAAACATAAACGGACATTCCGGAGGCTTTTATAAGTTCTTCAGAAAATCCGAACACTTATTCTTTAAGGACTTTAGAAGTGGCTTTAAAGAATAGACATCTCTTAGAAAACTTTAAAAGTGCTTCAAGGAGAACATAATATTCAAAGGACTTTCAAGTGGCTGTTGATATTCTATTGTTTGATGTTCTTTACTCAATTAGACATAGAGTTCAAGTCGCTGAAACTATGAGATTCTTCTATTAGATAGTGAAGAAACATCGAGTTCATGTCACTGAAACTATGAGATTCTTCTATTAGATAGTGAAGAAACCTACAACTTGCAGTCAAACTATTATCAAGATGATAATGAATTTGTGACTTGTAAGAAAGCTATGACGAAATATAGATTCTTTAAAATGGTTAGAGGCCATATATAGACTTAATGTTTAATTGGTTTAAGGCCATAAAAACATACTCAATGTTCTGATGACAAAATTGAAATTTTGTTGATTTGCAAGAATGATTTACATCTATTGGTTGCAAATTGGTTTTAAGGATAAAAACCATCAAACATAGAATTTTGTTCACACACAAAACTAGATTAGTTTCTAAAGGTTACAAGCAAATTCATGACATGGATTGTTTTGAAACCTCATGCATAATCGTAATGCTCAAGTCTATAGATCAAGCAATGATTGCATATTGGTACATATGGGAATTGGATGGAGAAATGTATTCCTCAATCAAATGTTGGAATAAAATATGTACATGACATGTCATAAAATTTGTGGATCCAAATAATGCTTGAAAGGAAAGCTAGCTTATGAAATCTAAGTACAGGTTTAAGCAAGCAATTGGGAATTGGAACTGTATTTTAGTGAAGCTAATAAGTATTTTAGTTTCATAAAATATACATGAATCTTATAAATGTATAAGAAGTTTAGTGGGAGTACGTAAAACTTAATTGGCCCTATGTGTATAACACACATATCTCTCTATTGTGAAATAACATTCAAATGCTAATGACTTAGATTTGAAATTATTCATCAATGATGGACCAAAGCGAAAATTAGTACATACTGGGTATTTACAAAGATCTTATAATATTGTTTTAGATTAAGTAATGGCATTTACTAAATCAAACACGAAAGACTCCATTGGAGATATTCGACCCATATGAATAAATCTAAGTAAAGAATGTTTGAACTATGTATAAGCATTTACTAAGTTAAACATCAAAGAGTCTAAATGAGATTCTCAACCTATATTGTATGTCATAGAATTTCGCTTGATTTAGTATCTACTGAAACTAGATGAGCTAAAGTTACATGAATAGAATTCAATTGGGAATTATTCTGCAAAAGAATTTATCATGTATGATATAATATGAGAATCGCCAAAAATGTATCGTATGGCTTTAGGCATAACGAACACATACCAATCTCTATTGGTATAAGTAAAGATAAACTCGATTGAGATCAAGAAAAACTTATTGTACTTGAAAAGGAACATAGGATTAGTTCTTGATTCAAGGAAATAAAGATATGCTAAATATTAATGCTACACGCATAAACACTGGCAAAGGATCAAGAAAGATACCTTTGGAGTTAACCATTGGCAAGGACGAGCTAAAGAGCATCGTGTTTTGAAATGGCAACATGGATTAAAGACCATGAGTTGTTGCGTGGGAAATTAAATATTAATTTCTATGTTCTAACATATAGCTGGAAATTCTTCCACAAATATGTGAACTGCTTGGATAAGTAAATCCAAACAAAGCATCACCAACAACCTATACAGTTGAAGTAAAATTACTTATTGCCTAAGAAGCAATAAAACAGAGTTGTTTATGTTAAAGAGTTCTTCATTGAACTTGGGTAGATCACATGTCTGTTGACTTAATGGTTCTTTATTGCAAAATGCGTAGAACCACTATTGAAGTAAGAAAGACTAGATCACATAATAAACAAACTCAAAAGATCTTATCATCCTATCTCGAAAGACATTTGATGAAAGGGATATTAAGATTAGCAAAGCATGCTAACTAAACCTATGCAACAAGTGAGAAGCAACACTCACATTGTAGCACTGGAAATCAAGCATAGCTTTGAAATTCCATGAACTGCTTTAAAGAAGGGTTAGAGGCCCATGGTTGTAAAACATCGGGGTTGAACATTTATCATATATGAAATGTATTTTTCATACTCCATTTAATCTTGGTTTAGTATTAAATGATTAGTCCTTTCAAATTGACAATATATTCAACATAGACTGTCAGGACCAGTCCTGTGACTAAGAAATGTCTATCAAGTGAACTTGAATGTCAAAAGGTTGATAAATGGTCCCTGGTCGGAGTTTTCTATCAAGATGGACGCATAGAAAACGCTAGACGACTAGAATGCAAGATGACTAGTAGTTCTGTTTCTTGAACTATGTGGACATGGCAATGTCACAATCATTTGCCTAGATACTTACTTTGAGAAGACTAGTATCAGACAGACCTATAAAACTTTACTGTAAGAGATGAAAATCTGTCATAAGTAAATTTCATTAAAATTATTAGACACTAATCCTCAATATCTGAGTGATTTGAGATTACTTGTTTGAGAACTGGTTACTTTGACGTTGTCAACCATCGCAACCTAAAAGGAGGCCATAACGGCAACGCTCGGGTAATCACCTATCAAACGAAGTCTATTCTCAAGATCGCAAGATTGGGATTGTCCTCCCATAAATCGGGATGAGATGCTGAAAGTTGTACAAGGCCACTCGGAGAGCTATAAACTGTAAAATGCATGGCCGTGCTCAGATGAATCATAGGCTATGATTATCTGTTTATTTGATCAGTTGAACTCTTAAACTGAGAAATACCTCTGGACATAATAAGGATGACAACTCTTACCTTATGTTCATGAACAAGCATCAAGCGACAAAGGTATTAGGAAATGCACACTTGTCCCTAAGGACAAGTGGGAGACTGAAGGAAATAATTCCCTTGGTCCAAGTATGCATTCAATGCTAAGTCTAATAAATGCGGTTTAGTATTAATCAATTATACAAGTTAATAATTCAGTGAGATCAAGTGAACTTTATGCCAAGCTAGAGGCCGCTTCAGTTCAAGTGGAATTAATAATATTAATCCACAGCTTACTCTTGACTGATCACGTAGGGTCACACAAATAGTATGTGAACGGATCAAGTATTTAAGTGAATTAAATACTCCATTTATGGGTATTCGGAATCGACGGATCTCGGTTCCAGTGGGAGCTGAAATCGTCAAAAGGAAAATTATGAATACTCAGGAAACGATGATATTGCCGGAAACGGAAATATGGATCGTATGGGAAATATAAATATTATCCAAGTCGTAAATGTTGCCGGAAACGGAAACATGGTACGTATCGGAAAATATTATTGGAAATGGAAATATAGCCGCAAACGGAAATATTGTCGGAATCGGAAATATTATCGGAATCGGAAATATTAAATATTTGTTCGAAACGGAAATTAATTCCGGAATCGGAAATATTAAATATTCTTCGAATCGGAAATGAATTCCGGAATCGGAAAATTAATAGGAAGCCCGTCGTACGAAATAAACATCGGACGAGCATGCTAGACGCAAGGCCCAACACGAAGCCAAGCCTGCGCCTAGCACAACCCATGCGCACAAGGCAGCAAGGCAGCCCGCCAGCACCGCAAGGCCCAGCTAAGCAAAGCGCAAGGCCAGGCCCAGCGAGGCCAGCAGAGCGCGCGCCCTTCATGGGCTGCGAGCAGTTGCTGGGCTGAGCCCTCTTCGTGCGCGCGCGCGCGCCCAGCGCCCCTCGTGGGCTGTGCGTGCGTGTGTGCGTTGAGTTTGTGCATGCATCGAATCCTTAAGCGATTAGGATTAGATTAAAGATTAATTTCCTAAAACTACTAGAGTTAGTTGTTGCATTAAACATTAACTTAATAGTTTTAATTGATAACTAATTCTAATAAGATTAGATTAATAGAATCCTAGTAGGTTTCTAGTTCCGATAATCCTACCCTATAAATAGGTGATGGCATTCAGAATTTCTAATCAATCAATTCAAGTATTCATAAGTTTTAAGGTTAAAACTAAAGTTAATAATTTGCCACAAATTATATTCGAATAACTTAAAACCTTAGGTTGAATTCTAGTTAATTAAATCTAAGGCGGATCCGAACGTGCTGTGGACTATCTACGGAGGGACTACACTTGGAGTCCTAAACTTGTTCTTGTTCGGTTCGGGAGCAGCTAGGGAGGGCACGCTACAAATGTATGCATCTTAAATTATGCTAATTGTTATGTGGCAATTAATTTGGATTCCTGTCTTTATGGTTTTTCCGCATGAAATATATGTTTTATATTTGTCATAACCTTAAATTTCGAGAAAAAACTAAATTACGAATTTTAAATTTAATTAAAATCGTTTTTCTAACTGAAAATCAAAATTAAATTAAAACGAATCAATCGGGTGAAGACGAGGCCATGGGCTTGCGCCCATGCCCCGTCGAGTCTACGAGGCAGCATCGCCCTACTCGACTGATCGCACAGCAAGGCACGAGCGGCCACGCGTAGACGCAACAAGCCGAGCCACCCCTAGGTGCGCAGCAGCAGCTAGCTGGCTTGTGGCGAGGCAGCGCTCGCTGGGCGAGGCTTCCTTGCTGCCCGCGCTGCGGCCTGCTTGCTTGGTGCCTTGCCTCTCGCCCCATCCGCCCATGCACGTCGCAGCAATCGACGCAAGGCAGGGATACTGCCTTGTGCTCGCGTGCCACATGCTTGCTTGTTGCATATGTACCGCTTGGGCGACGAGCTCCCTTGCTCGTCATCGCATGCCCGCACTATACAACACCCCTTAAGGGTAACACTTAGCGTCCATTGCTTTGTGCGTGCAAGATTCGTGAGCGGTTTTTATAAAAATCAAAACTTTATAATTTAAAATTATAGATGAATTAATAAATCATATTAATTTCATAAATTTAGGGCGAAAAATCAAAAATTAATTTTCGATTAAGCTTATTTTCATGGATTCAAATCTAGGTCATAAAAATTTAAAATTTTCCAAATGTAACAAATTTTATGGTGGTTTTTAATCATGGATTCCTAATTAAATTGTCAATTAATTATTAAAATCAAATGAAATTCTAAATTATTCGAATTTCAACAAATTAATTACAATGACAAATTAGGTTGTATAATTAACAAGCTTAGGCATTAAAATTGTTAAACATATACAGTAGGTCAATCATAGATTCAAGATTTACAAACAAGAACCGCAAATATTTAATTTAGCATCTTAAAAATTACAAATTTTGCGTTCGAAAAACTAAAACCTCCGAAAATCATAGTTAGGCTTCGAATTTAGGAATTTTGGGTTCGGCAACAAATCTATGATTCTAGTCAAAATTTTAAAACGCCGTTTACATGCGAAATGCACTATAAAATTATACGATTCCGACCATTATTGACTAAACCGCCGAAAATTTGCGAACATATAATTAAATAATCGCACGAATTTGCAATTAATTACAAAAAACGAAATTAATCACCCCTTTAATTCATTGCAAATTTATAAAATTTAACCATGTTAACTATAAATTTTTATGGAATTAATTAGAGGCTCGTGATACCACTGTTAGGTTATGATACATATAAAGCATATATATTTCATGCGAAAAAACTATAAATCCAGAAATCCAAATTAATTGCCACATCACAATTAGCATAATTTAGGATGCATACATTTGTAGTGTGCCCTCCCTAGCTGTTCCCTAACGGAACAAGAACAAGTTTAGGACTCCAAGTGTAGTCCCTCCGTAGATAGTCCACAGCACGTTCGGATCCGCCTTAGATTTAATTAACTAGAATTCAACCTAAGGTTTTAAGTTATTCGAATATAATTTGTGGCAAATTATTAACTTTAGTTTTAACCTTAAAACTATATGAATACTTGAATTGATTGATTATAAATTGTGAATGCCATCACCTATTTATAGGGTAGGATTATCGGAACTAGAAACCTACTAGGATTCTATTAATCTAATCTTATTAGAATTACATATCAATTAAAACTATTAAGTTAATTTTTAATTCAACAACTAACTCTAGTAGTTTTAGGAAATTAATCTTTAATCTAATCCATACCGCTTAAGGATTCAATGCATGCACAAACTCAACGCACCCACGCACGCACAACCCACGAGGGACGCTGGGCGCGCGCCCGCACGGTGAGGGCTCGGCCGAGCAACTGCTTGCAGCCCACGAAGGGCGCGCGCTCTGCTAGCCTCGCTAAGCCTGGCCTTGTGCTTTGCTTGGCTGGGCCTTGTGGTGCTGGCGGGCTGCCTTGCTGCCTTGCACGCATGGGCTTTGCTAGGCGCAGGCCTGGCTTCGTGCTGGGCCTTGCGTCTAGCAAGCTCGGCCGATGTTTATTTCGTACAACGCGCTTCCGATTAATTTTCCGATTCCGGAATTCATTTCCGATTCGAACAATATTTAATGTTTTCGATTCTGGAATTAATTTCCGTTTCGAACAAATATTTAATATTTCCGATTCCGGAATTATTTTCCGATTCCGATAATATTTCCGATTCCGACAATATTTCCGTTTCCGGCAATATTTCCGATTCCGGCAATATTTCCATTTCCAATAATATTTTCCGATACGTACCATGTTTCTGTTTTCGGCAAAATCTACGACTTGGATAATATTTAATTTATATTTCCGATACGATCCATATTTCCGTTTCCGGTAATATCATCGTTTCCAGAGTATTCATAATTTGTCTTTTGACGATTTCAGCCCCCACACTGGAACCGAGATCCGTCGATTCCGAATATCCATAAATGGAGTTTTTAATTCACTTAAATACTTGATCCGTTCACGTACTATTTGTGTGACCCTACGGGTTCAGTCAAGAGTAAGCTGTGAATTAATATTATTAATTCCACTTGAACTGAAGCGGTCTCTAGCTAGACATACGGTTCACTTGATCTCACTGAATTATTAACTTGTATAATTAATTAATACTAAACCGCATTTATTAGACTTAGTATTGAATGCATACTTGGACCAAGGGCATTATTTCCTTCAATGGAAGGAGTACGTACAACATGCACGAGTCCTTGGTGCATATATGCGGGTTGTACATGCAACATTGCGAAGTAGGTAGGTGAAATACGTGATGAGGATCGTCTACAATGTTTCTTTATTGGCCTAGACGATCACTATGAATCTATTCGTTCCCAGTTGTTGGCACGGTGGCCACTACCAAGTCTCGACGAGGCATATCAGACGGTTACGAACACCGAGACCATGCGCGCCAAGGCAGCTAGGGGGAAAGAGAGTGTCATGGCATTAAAAGTTGAGACTAAGAGTCGATCAAAGTACGGAGATGCGAGTGACAAATCCTGTAAACATTGTAATCGAGAGGGTCATGAGGAGGAGAGTTGCTATCAGTTGATAGGCTTTCCCGAATGGTGGGATAAGAAAAAATGAGGTGGCCGAGGTCCTGGCCGTGGAGGCAGACTGTCGAGTAGGGGAGGCAGTGGTGCTCGCGGGGCAGCATCTTCGGGTGCTGGAGTTGTTCGTGCCAACGATGTGAGCAACAACAACATGGGGGCAGCAGCTAATGTGGCGAGTGGAGGAGGTTTGCTGGGAGCAGCAAGTCTAGCCGATCATGGGCTTGTTGGTGTCACAAATGATCAAGTACAACAAAATGTTAACATTTTGTCAAAACCGACAAATAAGTTGCAAGGTAATAATGATTTACGGTGGATTGTAGACATTGGAGCTTCAAATCATGGGACGGGTGATATTTCACTTTTGAAAAATATAAAAAAACAGGAAACTGCCAAGTTGTGTTACCAGACGGTCAACCGGAAAATTCAAATCAATATGGTTCCGTGATGTTGGAGGGTGGTTTCGTGCTTGATAATGTTTTATTTGTGCCTAAATTAACCTGCAATTTAATTTCTATAACTCGATTAAGTGACGAATTAAATTGTTCTGCTCAATTTACTAATGAAATGTGTGTTGTTTAGGACCGCTCGACGAGGACGGTGATTGGTGTGGGTGATTGACAGGGAGGACTATATTTTTTCCACGGGGTTCCAAGTGTTCGTGTGCTAGTAGTGGATTGTGTGGTAGACTTGTGGCATCAACGTATGGGGCATCTGTCGGAAAGAATATTGCAGTTACTTCCTCCCGCGAGTCATAATATTAGGAAGAATAAAACAATTTGCGATGTATGTCCGCGTGCAAAGCAATGTAGGGAGAGTTGTCCAATTAGTGATAGTCGTGCTAGTCGAATATTTGAACTTGTTCATTTTGATTCATGGGGTCCTTACAAGACACCATCGTCTTGTGGGTCGAAGTATATTTTTACCATTGTAGATGATTATTCTAGAGGTGTGTGGATTTACTTATTGAGCAATAAAATGGAAGTTGAATCGCCGTTTCTAAATTTTGTTTCTATGGTTGAATGTCAGTTTAATTGATCTCTTAAAGTGGTTAGAAGTGACAATGGTACTAAGTTCAATTGCTTGCAAGGCTATTTTTTCAAACATGGGATTATGTTTGAGTCATCGTGTGTTGGGACACCGCAACAGAATGGTAGAGTAGAGAGAAAGAACCAACTTATTCTGAATGTAGAGAGAGCATTACGATTTCAACGGAATTTACCCACGAAATTTTGGGGGAATGTGTTCTTGCCGCTTGTTATTTGATAAACTGTACTCCTACACCGGTCCTTAAAAATAAGACACCATATGAAATGTTATTTGGCAAACCACCATTGTATGTACCTATCCGTGTTTTTGGGTGTCTGTGTTATGCGTATAATCTACGAAATAAAGGGGATAAGTTTGAGTCTCGTAGTCGCAAATGTGTCTTCCTTGGTTATCCGTTAGGTAGGAAGGGATGGCAATTATATGACTTAGAAACACATGAGTTTTTTGTTTCTCGGAACGTCAAGTTCCATGCACGGTCGTTTCCATTTGCGGACACATCGAATAGGTTATTTCAGGTGCATGATGGTGATGGGGAGATTGATCGTTGGACTTTGGATGAAGGTGAGACTGGGTGGGCTGAGGCTGGGGTGTTGCCTACGAGTGATATTGAGGGTCATGGGGTACGACACGCTGCTGGGCAACGTGGTATTGTTGTGGAAAGTGAGTGTGTGCATCGTGATGGGAGCAGAGGTGAGGGAGTGAGTGCAGGTAATGAGCGTGGGTTAGAGGGGCAGCAGTGCGCTGCTGGCGCTACCGAAGAGGGGAGTGGCGACAAGCAATGTGTAGTGATGCAGCCCACTGACAGTAATGTGGGCACAAACGTCGCCCAACAGACGACGAGTAGTGATGCGAGGAATGAAGTGAGCAATGCAACGAGTGACATTGAGGGGCAACGTGAGACAATACAACATACGGAGGATATGGAGTTAGGAAGGAGAAAGCGTGAGAAGTTTCCGTGGAAGAAATTTAATGATTGTGTGATGGATACAATACGGAAAAAATATAGTACTTCTGAAACAACACCTACGACAACACCGTCCTCAGGTACTCCTTATCCTATCACATATTTGGCCAATTGACCAAATAGGTATATAAGTTAACATCCTTTTGCCACTTGGGTATAAAATTTATCAACGGCGACATTTGGATATAAAAGTTAACACACGGCGACGTGTTCACCTATTTTTTCGTCGAAACTTGCGCGTGTCTTACATTGCCCCATTTCATTCGGTTTTATGCTTGTTTTTAGTATGTCAACCATCTAATATGGTTTTATGCCTTCTTTTATTATTTCAACCCATATAATTTGAATCAAATAAAGGTTTCCTTCCTCGAAACTATTTAATTCAATATAAATTATTTCTACCCATTTACTTTATTTTGCTACCTTATTTTATTGTTTCTCCATTTATTTTATTTTATTTTCTAATCATTCAAATTATGATAGTTAGCTCGATTATCGTTGAACTAGTGTTTATAATTACACTGGTAAAAATCCGTTAGAGTTAATTTAATTTTATTTAATTTAAAGAGAAGTTGAACAAATATTTGGTTTGTATGAAATTAAATGTAACAAAATAAAGTTAGTACTACATATGCTCAAGCAATTGTTTAGCATACCAAACATTCATAAAAGGAATCTTGTGCTCAAGTAATTTATCTATAAAATCCGGTACACACTCATTAAGTATTGACTTGATTATAACACATAAATAAGCTAATTTGATTAAACAAAATACAACCCAAAAGACATAAAAGTCGTACAAACCTAATCATCTTTGTTAATAAGTCAAAATAGTGAGAACAAATAAATAAAGGGTAGAAATTAAGGGAGAAAAAATAACAAAAAGTAACTAAACTCTGTAAATAAGAGAACTCATTGAATTGGAAAAAAGTAAGTAAAATAATTTAAAAAGGGAGAATAATGAATTACACGCGTGAGTTTGGGACAATGTATGACACGCGCGAGTTTCGACCAAAAAATAGGTGAAAACGTCGCCGTGTGTTAACTTTTATACCCCAATGTCGCCGTTGATAAATTTTATACCCAAATGGTAAAAGGGTGTTAACTTTTATACCCATTTGGTCAATTGGCCTCACATATTTTGTTAACTATGAGCGTTTTTCGTCAAAACACAAAAATTTTATTGCAGCATTACAGGAGGAGAAATCACCAAGAACATTTAAACCTACAATGCAGCATGAGGGGTGGCGAAAAGCAATGGCGGCAGAAATTGATGCGTTGGAGGAACAAGGTACGTGGACGTTGGAAAAATTGTCGGAAGGGAAGAAAGCATTAGGAAGTAAATGGGTGTACACTGAGAAGCGAGATGAAGATGGGAATTTTAGGAGACTGAAGGCACGATTGGTCTGTCTAGAGAATCATCAAGAAGAAGGATTAGATTATAATGAGATATTCGCACCGGTGACAAAAATGGCGACAGTTCGGACTTTCTTAGTAGTAGCAGCTGTTAAAAAGTGGGATATGCATCAGATGGATGTACACAACGCTTTCTTGCATGGTGACTTAGAGGAAGATTTTATATGATGATTCCTCCCGGATTCCAGAAAGATAACTCCGACAAAGTATGTAGAAAGAGAACATCGTTGTATGGGTTGAAACATGCTCCTAAGTGTTGGTTTCAGAAGTTATCAATGGCACTGACGCACAAGGATTCAAACAGTCGTTGTCAGAATATTCTCTATTTACCCTTTCTAAAGGTAAGTTGCACTTGAGTGTGCTTATTTATGTGGATGATATGATTATCGCAGGAAATAATAAATTTTTACTTGAGAGCTTTAAGGCATATTTGAGTGAATGCTTTAAAATGAAGGACCTGGGTGCCCTGAAATATTTTCTAGGGCTTGAGGTGGCTCGTAGTAATCATGGATTCTATGTCTGTAAGAGAAAATACGCTCTTGATATTATTTCAGAAACTGTACTATTGGGTGCGAAGCCTGCCGATTTTTCGATGGAGCAAAATCCTAAATTGGCCTTGGCAGAAGGACCAGAGTTGGCAGACGGAGAAAATTACCGGCGCTTGATTGGTCGTTTGATCTACTTAGCAGTCACGAGGCCGAATTTGGCATACTTCGTACATATTCTGTCACAATTTTTCCAGAACCCGAAAGAGGAACACTGGGAGGCAGCTTTGCGAGTTGCAAGGTACTTGAAGAAGTGTCCGGGTCAGGGAATACTTCTTCGTTCAGATAGTGTGTTACAGTTAGAAGGTTGGTGCGATTCAGATTGGGCAAGTTGTCCGTTGACTCGTCGTTCGGTGACTGGCTGGTTTGTGTTGCTTGGCCTTTCTCCTGTGTCGTGGAAGACCAAGAAACAACGTACCTCTGCAGAAGTAGAATATCGTTCGATGGCAGCATTGACATGTGAGTTGAAGTGGTTGAAGCAACTACTATGTGATTTGAGTGTAGCGCATGAGCAAGGTATGCGTGTTTGTGCGATAGGTAGTCTGCATTGCATATCTCACAGAATCCGGTGTTTCACGAGAGGACGAATCACATTGAGGCAGACTGTCATTTAATTCTTGATGCGATTAAGGAGGGGATTATTTGTCCCTCGTACATGTCGACGAAGGTGCAATTGGCAGATATATTTACAAAAGCGTTGGGAAAGGCACAATTTGAATTTTTTCTAAACAAGATGGGCATTCGAGATCTTCATGCTCCACTTGAGGGGATGTTACGATATATATGTTATGTGAATATTGTAGTATCCTATATATGTTATGTTCCCTAAATATGTATCCTAGGGGGTTTAGGTAACTACACTGTACTATATATATTTCCGAGAATAATGAGAATACACGAGATTGCACAATATTTGTCAGAAAGCAAAACTAAAGTCGAAAAAAATCGCAATAGAAATTCGCAGAAGTTATTGGAAGAAATTCGCATCAGAAGAGATTTACAGAAATTGGAAGAAATTGCCGGAAAATCATCAGAAAGAAGAAAGGATAGAGAGATAAACCACGTTGGAGGAGAGAGAAAGAGAAAATGAAATTTTCTTCGGTATACACCCTTCAAAATTGGAAAAAATAACAATTTCAATTAGACACATGTGACTATATGTGGCGTATTATAAATTAGTGTACACCCTTTGTAAATAAGATTTTGTAATTACAACATTTTAATTAACACGTTTTCAAGATACAACTTTAATCATCATTATCTATAATTTAAAATCTTAAAGTTTAATATTATAAAATCAATTCAACGATATTCTACTTGATAACATTTACTTTTGAAAGTTTATGGTTAAAATTGATGTATGAATAATGGCAAAACTAAAATTGTTATAATTTTTATGAAACGAATAAAATATAAGATAAGAGTCCATATCAAAGAACACCTTTTATAACTTCCAATAGAGACCAATAAAATAAAATAAAATATGTTCAAATAAGACAATATAAAATACGATAAAGTAAAATAAATAAAATAAGATAATATAAAATAAGATAAGTTCGAATCTAATTAGATACATTAAATAATATAAGTGAATGCAGGTAAAAGAGTGATACCTTGGACTCTGGAAGGTTGTTTGATTTACCATAAAAAATTAACTTGTTAGAATAAATTTGATGTTTGATTAAACACGAGATGTAAAATCCCATAGAAAGTCCCGCAAATGATCTTTAAAAAAGTTCCAGAAATGATCTTAAAAATCAGCCCCGCTAGACTCAAGATGGTCAAGTCTAGCAAAAAATTAGGAAGACTCGCAACTACTCTAGAGTATGTATGATAGAAGAATAAAGACTAGATCGAAATTACGTGCGTAAATGTTACAAAATTTCAAATGGAACATTGTTTTAGTACAAACTTTTATATAAAAGGATCTTATATAAAAGACCGCTTTGGTCAATTAATTAAACAATAAAATTAAAGTTAATAATAAAACTAATTAGTTAAATAATAAAACTAATTAATTAAATACTTAAATTAATTAATTAAATAATGAAACCAATTAGTTAAGCAATAAAAGTGATCTTTTGGATAAGGTGATTCGTATCAAAAATTACCTTTTAGTTAGATGGCTCCTAATCCTATAGATGCTTGTAGACCGAAAATATAACTTGTAAAGTACAATCAAACAAACGCTAATTCTTCTATTTGGAAATGATCGAGGAAGCATATCTCAATATCCAACACTAAAAGTTACTCCCCCGCCCCTAAAATACTACTACTAGTGAACACAAATTGATCTTTACCATTAAAGATATTTAAATTAAAAAGATAAATAGGATAATCTTTTAGGGTAGGTAGTAACCATTAATAAACACAAATTGATCCATAAGCACCAAACACATACTGACATACACACCGTAATGGATCATAAACTGCTTACAAATCATATTACGTACTCCCTAAACTATATATCCATATAAGTTAAAGAGCTACTGTATGTATGATTGGCCAGTAATATCAATATCACGATCACCCGAAGAAGGAGGAGGCTGATGTTTTGGCTTGAGTTCAGCTTCATCCGGCCCATCAGCACTTTGGGTTTGGCTTGCCGGAGGATATGATGGTCTTTCATCTGCCTTCTCGAGAGCGTACATCCCACCACCATACGCATTTCTCGTCGTCGACTTCATTGCTGAAATGTTTGGGGCTTGATGATGATTCTCATGCTCATAACTATTGTCTTTCTGTTTAAGCTCTTTTCTCTTCTCTCTATTTTCTTCCTCCTTCCTTTTCTCCTTGCTTTCTTTCTCCATTTTTTTCATCTTTGAATTCTTACTTCAGCTTGAGATCTTAATTTCCACGGTTTAGTAGTAGTAGTTATTAAATAGTTTTGGATTTTAGGGAGCATTTCTTTCATGAAATAGACACGTTTCACATCGGGTTACGTGGCGACATAATTTAGTATCCACCTGTAAACGAGTAGCGCTCATGTAGTGTCGTCTGTCAAGTGAAGGAGATCAAGTTGAAATCTTCAACGACTTCGAAAATTTTATCCTACAAGCCCCGAAAGAAAACACAGAGTTGTCCCAATGGAGGTAAAGCCCAATAGGAGCGCGAATCCAGAAAGGCCAAAATCCAGTGCCAGGTGCAAAGAGTTGGAAGTGTGAAACAGGTCAAAGGTCGGCAGACGTGGCCACGGTAAGCCAATTCCTCTCTCTCTTTTTCAAGCAATTATGAGAAGTAACTCTCACTTTTTCATAACCGCTCTTCAACCGCGTCTAATCAAGGGATTTATATACAGTAGAAACCGGCGGATTGAGGACAACATCAACACACAAGCAGACGTTTCATATTTTCGTAGCTTACCTTGGCTTTAGCTAGCCTTAGCGCTTAATTAACCCTAGACTTAGTAACCTAGCAGTATCGTAGCAGTAGGTCTTAATTTTCTTCATGTATTGAAGACTTCAAACGGTTAACGTCAGTGTAGTTTTCCAATCATTTGACCATGGAGGTACAATGCTTCATTATTTAGTGTTTGTCCAGTTTTTATTACATATCAATCAATGATATATAATTTTCTCTTATGCGTTTATCTTAAGCATTTCATGCATTTCGCATTAAATCTGTTAGAAAAGGGTTGTAATATGGTAATTTCCTACGAAATTACCTACGAAATTACTTGTTCATGAGTGATATCTCTACATAAAAAGGAAAGTCGTCCTTAAGGGCAGTACCCCGAGTGTAGACGCCTACATTTAACCCCTCATCCCGTGTCGGAAGGTTCAATGATAAAACTATAACCCACTTGTCAATAATCCACTCTAATTGTCAACAATGCACTCTAATTAGCTGAAGAACGACCCTCGACTGACTGAAAAGGGCATTTGGAGAAGAACATGTTAAATAGTAACTTCCATAAATAGAAATCTTCCTAAAATAGACTGGGAACTTACTTAGTCGCATTCGCATCCGCATACGTCTTTGATACGTAGGTGTACATCGTAAGAAAGATTGAATTTAATTTTCCGCGTGCAGCAAACCTGCACG
Organism: Spinacia oleracea; assembly: GCF_020520425.1. Taxonomy (NCBI): domain Eukaryota; kingdom Viridiplantae; phylum Streptophyta; class Magnoliopsida; order Caryophyllales; family Amaranthaceae; genus Spinacia; species Spinacia oleracea. The sequence continues at coordinate 108,026,442 of NC_079491.1, read as the reverse complement.
CGCCACAATGTTCTAGTGCTTGCCTTCAGGCTCTAGGATAACATGGCTTGAATGATAACATTTCCGGAACTCAGAGGTCTTGGGCACAACACATGTAAACGCTTACCCGAATTACTTAAACATGCTCGATCATGAGTGCTTAGAATACGCTCGTTAGCAAATCATATGTCCTCACAAAATAGAAGTTAGTCTTAAACATTATGACCTAGATCATGAACACTACATGGTTGTATAGGCCTTGGAATAAGCTTTCCTTAGACTTATTATAAGCCCAAATCCGATTTAAAACGAGTGACTTATACGGCTTTCACTTGGGATTTTCCAAAATGGACCGACCTCCGATTCACTCTTTGGGCCATAACTCAAGATTTACTAATCCTATTGATGCAAGAACAAAGGCATTAGAGAGCTGACTCTCTTCGATTCTCAACAAGATATTATTTGCTAGAATCCGAGTTTGTTTAGAGAAGTTATGAGCTGTTAAAAATTGATGTTTCTGAAATCCGCGGAATAAACCTGTCAGCACTAGGCTTTTCTAGCGTTGACAAACAAGCTCCATTTCTTTCTAGCGCCTGCAAGGTAGGCGCTAGTTATTTCTAGCGCTTGCTACAGGTTTCGTCGAATTTAAACACGTTCCCGCGTACAATTTTGTTAGATCTGTTGCAGTTTTCGTTGGTTTCAAATAAGATTCAACTTATAATTCTATCTTATTTCCACCAGTCTAAAATATAAATACACCCCTTCTACACCCCAAAATATGAAGGAAATATGTCCTTCAACCAAGGTGCATTTAGTCTAATACCAAGGTTCAGATTAATTGCGAACAATTAATTCAGTGAGATCAAAGTGATCGGAACAGCTAGCTGGAGCAATGCTTCCGATCAGTGAGTTCTAATGAATATTAAGCTCATAACTTACTCTTGACTGAACCTACAAGGTCACACCAATGGCATGTATCAGATCACCGGATTAAATGAATCGGAATTAATAGCTTTTCGGGAATTAGTTTGGAAAACATAAATATACGATATGACGTTGGATCGGAATCGTATATCGTATTGCGCATATTCGTAAGCTAGGCGAAACGAATAATCGTATAGTTCGACATTGGATCGTCAAGTACTATACGATAGATAATTGCCGTAAGGCATTGGACGCAAATACGAGAAGGCAACGCTGCCAGCCCAACGAGCCAAGGCGCGCAAGCGCGCAAGGCCCACTAGGCGTGGCAGCGAGCCAGCGCGCACAAGGCCCATGCCTCGACTGGGCGCGCACACATGTGTGGAGCAGCAGCAGCAACGCACACAGCGCGGCCCAAGGCCCAGCGCCTGTGTGGTGCGCGCGTATGGGCTTGCGTGTGCTGTCCGGTTCTTGCCTTAGTGGCTTGGACGGTTACTATTATAACCTAAGGGTTATAATATTATTCTACACAGTTTTCCTAATCTAACACATTTCAGTCGACACACATCAAACCCTAAGGAGGAGAGAGAAACCCTAATTCTCTCTCAGCCTCCATGGATGTGTTCTTCCCAAAAGCACAAACACTTGATTGATTGTCTAAGCTACGGTTATCAAGACGGATCTGTTCGTGTCGGTGAACCAAGTAGAGGAACGACAAGTGGAGTTCTAAGTTCGTGTTCGTGGACAGATTACTATGGAAAATACGCTTCGAATGTAAGTTTGCTTAATCTGTGCTTTATACATGTTTCCTGGCTTTGGAGATTGTTTCCGCACATGTTATTATGTTTAAATGTATTCCCCTACAGTGGTATCACGAGCCTTATTTATTCAAAGCATGTTTTAGCATGATTTATTTGTTTTTGCTGTTGTCGAAATTTTTGGAATTTTTGTTGAATTTTCGGATTTATTATGAATTATTGAATGAGTTGTGTAATAAGGTCTGATTTCAAAAAGATTCGTTTTTTCGACTTTTCAAACCCTAATCTGATTGAAAACGATTTTCTAAGATCAATTCATGGGAACGGAATTGCAAAACAGGCTTCGAAGTGTCATTTTTTGGGCGTTTATGTTAACTTTTTAATAAAAATGAAAAGTGTCGGAACGTAATTCAATTAAAAGGTCAACCTAAACAACTCCGAATTGCTTGAAATTTTTATAGGATGTCACTAAGTATATTCTTGATCTATGATAAAAAATTAGATTTTTCCGATAAGTATAAACCCTAATTTCTCTTTCCCCAAATTCGTAAAATTTAGATCCTTAATTGATTTTTAAATAATTTAGGTCTAATAATTCGGTTAATTGGGAAGGAGAATATAATTTCATGGGTCAGTGGCCAATTTTAAAAATTATTGGATTAAAATTTTGAATGGTTTCGTTATTTTTAATCGCACTTAAACCTAATTATTAAAATCTGAAAATTAAATGTTAAAGAACGATTTAAAGTTTTGGATTTTATTATTTAAAAGTTCAAACTTTAGTTGATTCGTTCGTTCTTAAAATTTGAATTAATGTTAGCCTTGATTTAATATTTTACGAAATTGGATTGTCGTTAAGTTTAATAAATCGTAAAAACCGTTGTTTTTCGAAAATAAAAATCGTAACTTTTTTATGAAAAATAACATTAATGCAAAGTTCGTGAAAATAATTTTTTATTTAATTAAGTTGGTCCGTAGTACGAACCAAAGGCATGAACACAAGGGTAGGGTGGACGTATGGCTCAACGAGCCATGCGGGCTGCCAAGCCTGTACCGAGGCGCAGCGACGCGGGCAGCAGCAAGCGAGCTGCGTGCCGCGCGCGCGCTGGGCGAGGAAAGGGCAAGCAAGGCAGCGCCTTGGCTTGCGAGTGCTGAGAGCGAAGCTAGGCACGAAGCCTGCGACGCTCAGCGCAGCGACGAGCACGACGAAGCGCGCAGGGCAGCACGGAGCTGTGGGGACGCGCGCGCGCCAGGCTGCGGGGTGTGCGAGCTTGCTCGTGTGCCTGATAGGCCACACAATGCTGCGATGGGCCGGGCGCAAGCCTAGCTCAAACATGCACTTAAACATTTTTCTTAAAATTGTTTATTTCGTTGGGCTTGACATGTTTGCATTAATTTGGGCTAACGGGATATTTAATTTAATATTTTATTTACTTAGGCCGGGCCACGAGTTTTAATTTAATATTTTATAATTAATTATCCGGAATAATTATTGGTTTGAGTGGGAGCCACTAAATGAAATTAAAATGAAATAATTATTTTTAATTATTTTCGTAGGTCGCATTATTTTATTTAAATTCAATTTTAATTAGAATAAAGTCTAAGGATTAATAATTTGGAAATTGATTAATCGTTTAGGACGCGTTTATGTGAACGTGAATTTTAATTAATTCACGTAAATACTTGCATAATTATATGGGCCATTCGTTTTAGCATACGAATGGGTGAATGCATAGAATGTATATTTTATGTAATGCAGATACTCCAAGTGACTAGTATGGTTATTTAGGATAGTTAAATACGGTCTGCAAACCGTTCTATCTTTGAATGTAAAGTTTTAAATATGGTCTGCGTACCATGGAAATTTTGATGTAATTTTATTATTTTCAAGTATTTCTAAGTTAGCAATTGAACGAAGATTCAAGACGATGCCAAGCTAACAAGATGGTGATGAAGATTGGATGCTTCAAGACAAGATGTTTTGGGCCATACTAGTTAACCATTTTTATGCATTTTGATATATATTATGCTTGAATGTATGAATGTATACTTTGCATGAATAGGTTGTTTCGTATGACTCGATTTGATTATGTTCACTAAATAATCAAACCAACATAGAAACAAGTAGGTCCAAAGTAATATTGAGTTTAAAAATTGCCTTCCAAATCAAGCACTTACAAAAATCTAAGGATCTAAGGTAGTAGGTTTACGCCAAAGCGAGGTGCTATTTTAGTTGACTTAGGTGGTAAGGCGTCCCAAAGGAGCACGTTGATTGTGGTTTCAACTCAAACAACAATGGCATTATGTTGTGGCAATGGGTTAAATTATGGTATTAATTCATTAACCAAGAGTAATTTGGAGATTACTAGCAATAGGTTTTGCTTACCTAGAATCTTAAACTACTTAAGACATGCCAAAGCTGCTTAAGGATTTAGGACTTTTGGGGTCTTGGAATCGTTTCATTCATTTTTGGGCCATGTTTTATTTTTGCATGAATGAAATGTTTAATAGCTTTGATGATTGCATGAATGCTTTTATTTCAAGTTATTAAAGTATGATGAATGTTTTCTTTGCTAGTTCATTTCATAGAATCGTAAATCTTCAACTTTATTGCGCTCGGATAATAGAACTGCAATATTTCCTCGATCGATTGGTAACTAATTTTGAGAGCAATTCTCAAAGAAAAGGAGAGTGAGAGCACATCTTGAATGCTATTTTCTTATAGTGATCTTCACGGTTGTTTTCAAACTAGAATTTGAATGGTAGACCAATTGGACCTCATATATTGAGAATACTGGGTAGTTTTGGAAAAATGAAGTATTGAGTTAAACACTCATGTATAACCAATGGTTAACAACCAATTTTCTTTTGATTCGATAATGAACTAGACTCATTGGATGTGGTCATTCAAAGTGAATAAAAGAAAGGGACTTTGTACGCATAACAAAGTAAGAAGATCAAGCAAAGAGTAAAATCTTTAGGACTATAAGAAAACGTGCTAGAATGGATAGGAAAGGGGAACAAAAGAAATGAATTCATTATTCAATTTCTACCTAAAAGTTTGTGTTAATGAGAGACGACTTAGCAAATAAACTCCTATGGTATTAGATTACCGCTTGAGGTTCTAAACTCTTGTTAAGAACTCAAATTCCGAGAGCTAAGTCTGGTCATTGACCTACAAGTGGGAAATGAAGCAAAGTTGTGCTACATTAATTGTAGGGTCATCATGTTTGTTTTAAAGTCCTTCTAAAGGCTGGAACTTAATGGTATTATGTTCCATTAATCATCATAATCATTTTCTGTTTGGACAATGGAAATACTCACATTCAAAGTAAACAAAAACATTTGTTGAGTGTTTATTTGAATGAAATCGGAATCTATTCGATTAACGATAATCACGACTATTTTCCTATGTAGTTTCTAGATGATACTCTCAAATGACTATCACACTAAACAAAGTTGTCAAAGCTAAGGATAAGATGTCATAAGGATTGAACTTCGGTTCAGTACATCTTTTCAGTACATATATATCTAGGGTTGTCAAACCTAGTGGGAGTTAGTGTTTGTTAGGTTATGATACATATGACAAAACATAAATCATGCGGAAAACCTTAATGCCAGGAACATATTATTTAAACATAATCATTTAGCATAATTCAGATGCATACACTTTGTAGCGTGCCCTCCCTAGCTGCGCCCGAACCGAACAAGAACAAGTCTTTAGGACTCCAAGTGTCGTCCCTCCGTAGATAGTCCACAGCACGTCCGAATCCGCCTTAAGCTTGACCAACTAGAATCGCCCTTAAGGTTCTAAAAATTTTCGGCTAATAGGCTACAAGTGTTTGGCTGATTTTCTTCCAAACTCTTACCTTTGAATACTTCAATTCTCGATGTAAATATGTGACCCTAGGCACTTATTTATAGAGTTTATGGAAAGGAATTATAATCCTATTAGAATACAAATCTATTTAATTATAATCCTACTAGGACTCTAATTAAACAAACTTTATCTATTAGGATTAGATTTAATCATATTACGAATCCCGGTAGCCTTAGGATTCCGAGTAACACACACGAGTGGCAATGCACCGCACGCAGGCCTTACGGCCCACGCACAGCGCACGAGCCAGCTCACCGCTGCCTGCGCGCGCCCAAGGCCTTGGCTGGGCCTGGTCTTGGCTTTGGCGTGTGTTTGCGCTTTGGCTTGCTGGGCGATGGCCCGGCTTCGTGCTGGGCCTTCGTCTGGCAGGCCTCGTCCGATGCTAATTCGTACGATACGCTTCCGATTAAATTCTCGATTCCGGAATTTATTTCCGATACGAACAATATTTAATATTTCCGATTCCGGAATTAATTTCCGTTTCGAACAAATATTTAATATTTCCGTTTCCGGCAATATTTCCATTTCCAATAATATTTTCCGATACGTACCATGTTTCCGTTTCCGGCAACATCTACGACTTGGATAATATTTATATTTCCGATACGATCCATATTTCCGTTTCCGGCAATATCATCGTTTCCGGAGTATTCACTTGCTTTCCTTTGACGATCTCAGCTCCCACTGAAACCAAGATCCGTCGATTCCGAATATCCATAGATGGAGTATTTAATGACATTAAATACTTGATCCGTTTACGTACTATTTGTGTGACCCTACGGGTTCAGTCAAGAGTAAGCTGTGGATTAATATCATTAATTCCACTTGAACTGAAGCGGCCTCTAGCTAGGCATTCAACTCACTTGATCTCACTGAATTATTAACTTGTTTAATTAATACTGAACCTCATTTATTAGACTTAACATTATATGCATACTTGGACCAAGGGCATTATTTCCTTCAGTCTCCCACTTGTCCTTAGGGACTAGTGTGCATTTCCTAATTCCTTTGTCGCTCGATGCTTGCTCTTGAACATGTGATCCTTTTCCAAAAAGATACCATCTCGAGCAACAAACACCTTGTTCTCAGATGTATTATAGAAGTAATACCCCTTTGTTTCCTTTGGATAGCCCACAAGGATACATTTATCAGATTTTGGAAGAAGTTTGTCTGAAATTAATCGTTTAACGTATACTCACATCCCCAAATCTTAAGAAAATACACATTTGGAGGCTTTCCAAACCATAACTCATATGGAGTCTTTTCAACAGCTTTAGACGGAGCTCTATTTATAGTGAGTGCAGCTGTATTTAGTGCATGTCCCCAAAATTCTATTGGAAGTTCGGCCTGACCCATCATTGATCTAACCATGTCTAGCAAGGTTCTGTTCCTCCGTCCCGACACACCATTCCATTACGGTGTTCCAGGAGGAGTCAATTCTGATAGAATTCCACATTCTTTCAGATGGTCAACAAATTCATAGCTTAGATATTCACCGCCTCTATCTGACCGCAGTGCCTTAATCTTCTTTCCTAATTGATTCTCTACTTCACTCTGAAATTCCTTGAATTTGTCAAAGGATTCAGACTTATGCTTCATTAGGTAGACATAACCATATCTACTGAAGTCATCAGTGAAAGTGATAAAGTAGCTGAAACCACCCCTAGAATTTGTACACATTGCTCCACATACATCTGTATGGATTAAACCCAATAGTTCATTTGCTCTTTCTCCAACTTTAGAGAAAGGTTGCTTTGTCATTTTGCCAAGTAAACATGATTCTCACTTACCATAATCATATAAGTTAAATGGTTTTAGAATTCCTTCCTTTTGAAGTCTTTCCATGCGTTTCAAGTTAATATGGCCTAATCGACAATGCCACATATAGGTGAGATCTGAATCATCCTTTTTGGCCTTTTTGGTATTTATGTTATTAACTTGTTTGTCGTGATCTAATAAATAAAGTCCATTGACTAATCTAGCAGGTCCATAAAACATCACTTTAACATAAAACGAACAACTATTGTCTTTTATTAAAAAGGAAAATCCCTTAGCATCTAAGCAAGAAACAGAAATGATGTTTTTAGTAATACTTGGAACATGAAAACACTCTTCCAGTTCCAAAACTAGCCCAGAGGGCAACGACAAATAATAAGTTCCTACAGCTAATGCAGCAATTCGTGCTCCATTTCCCACTCGTAGGTCGACTTCACCCTTGCTTAACCTTCTACTTCTTCTTAGTCCCTGTGGATTGGAACATAAGTGTGAGCCACAATCTGTATCTAATACCCAAGAAGTTGAATTAGCAAGTATACAGTCTAAAACGAAAATAAATGAAGATGGAACGACTGTTCCGTTCTTCTAATCTTCCTTTAGCTTTGGACATTCTCTTTTGTAATGGCCTATTCCATCACAATAAAGACAACTTGATGTGGACTTGTCCTGCTTTGATTTAGCATTGCCCTTGGACTTTCCACCTTTCTTGAACGGTCTCCCACCTTTAGACCAGACATTGATTCAATCAACTCATGGACGTTCAGGTCCCTGACCTCCGTGCTTCCACGACAGATATCCCTCGGATTCTTGATGAGCGTAAAAGGTTCGTAAGCTATAAACCTTCTAGCCCATTCATCAGGGATATTGTTCAGCATGAGACTCATAACCTTTTTGTGATCCGCATCCCAAGCGGCAAATCTTTCAGGGGTCATGTCTCTGGCATAGTAGTTTGGCATGGGATGTAACAGTACATACTCAAGTCCATTGAGTCTGACTATTTCAACTAGCTTAGCTTCCCATTCAAGAAAATTTGTTAGGTTCAGTTTGACCATAAGCTCAGAACCCATGATGATGTTTAGATTGTTGTTTGTCATAGTTAAACTACAATAGAAAAGAATAAACAAATAAATAATCATTCACAGTTTCTTTTAATAAACTTAAATTCTAGCATACATGCATAATTTAATGTTCATTAAGCATTTTATTCAAGTTATGTGTTCCGGCAGGTGTGAATAAAATGATTCCAAGATCCTAAAACCCATTGAAGAATTAAGCACATTATGTATTTAGACTCAATTCTAAATTCTTTTAGGTAAGCAAAAGCCTTTTGCTTATAGTCTAGAAACTACTCTTGGTTGATAGGTACGTCTAAGAACTTATTAGGTAAACCTATCAATTTTGCCACGACATAAAAGGACTCCTTACTTATATCGTTGAGTTTCACCAAAACTAACATGTACTCACAATTATTTGTGTACCTTACCCCTTTAGGATCAATAAGTAACGCCTCGCTGAACGTAATCTATTACTAGATTGATGTAAAGGTTATCCAAGTAAGTGTTATTTTGGTATGGCACCTTTTAACTCAATTTTTAAGTTTGGAACTTAAGTCTCTTACTATGTTGGTTAGATTTTAAGTGAACTAAAATCCTTAATCATGCAACATAATCAAGCTTCAATCTCATGCATATTTAAGACATATTTAAAGGAAATAAATAACTTAAAGCATGGATAAGATAAATGTGATCTAGTATGGCCCGACTTCATCTTGAAGCTTCAACTTCAAAGTCGGCCGTCTGGAAAATGGATTGGAAACTTCGTCTTGAATTTCACCGTGGGAGGCTCCATTTTCTTCAAACAGGATCAGCTATAATTAAACTAATTACAACTATTAGATGGTACGCAGACCATATTTGAATTGAAAAACAAATTTGGTGCATTAGACCAATTACATTCAAATTAATGATACGCAGACCATATTTCCTATCCTATTTGGGCCATACTAGTCACTTCATAACGTGCAAAACAGTACATATACAATATATACCATTCACCCATTCATTATCATGAATGGCCCACATAGTTGGTTAATAAAAACACATTGTATGCATCACATAAATATTTGCAGCAATTAATCAAGGGCACGAATAATCTACCAATTATTCAGTCCTTATTAATTCTAATCAAGTTGTTTAACCTTCTAATCAAGAGTTTATGACTAAAATTGCTCCCAATTAAACCAATAACTTTATATGCTTTACTAATTCTAAACATAAAAATGTATTTCTAGTCTAACCGAAAACATACAAGTTTAATTAAAATTTAAAGCTCATATAAAATTATAATTGAATCCATTTATTTAATTTATTTTTCAGTTGAATTAAATTAATTTAAATTAATTCAAGGTTTAATTTTAGTAAAATAATTCGTATAAAAAAATATTTATAATCATTATAATATTCAAAATTAAAATCCAAGAAAACAATTTAAATTATTAATTTTAAAATTAATTAAAATTATTTCCGAACAGAAATTTTCAAAATTAAAATTTAAAACGACTTAATCGTAACACGACGAGCACTTGGGCTTGCGCCTAAGTCCCATCGTGTGCACGACTGGTCGCTGCACAAGGCACACATTGCTCCACGCAACACGCAGCCACAGGCCACACGCACACGCAGCCATCGCTGGCCACGCTGCGTGCAGCCTCTGTGTTGTGTCGCCTCTGCTGCTGCTTTCCCTCGCGAGGCATCGCTCGCTGCACGCGAGCCATCGCTCGTTGCGCGAGCCAGCGCTCGCTGGCGCGAGCCTTCGCTTGCTGGTGCGAGGCAGTGCGCGTTGTGGCGCAGCTCGGTTGCTGCCCACACGCGACTGCTCGCTTTGCCTTGCCCTCGCCCACGCCCATCGCATAGCACACACGGCCAGCACCTTTGCTTCGCGCGCACGGCATGCTATGCTGCTCGCTGCATTCGTACCGCACGGGCGACGAGCTCCCTTGCTCGTCGTCGCGTGCCCGCACTATACAACACCCCTTAACGGTAACACGTAGCTTCCTTTGCTTTGTGCGTGCAACATTTATGAGCGTTTTCATAAAAAATTAAATTTTTAATTTAAAATTAACGACAAATTAATAAATCATATTAATTTCATAATTTTAGGGCGAAAAATCGAAAATTTATTAATTTGTTACTTTCCGATTAACATGGATTCAAATCTAGGTCATAAAAATTTAAAATTTTTAATCATGGGTACCTAATTAAATTATTAATTAATTATGAAAAACCAATCAATTCTAAATTATTCGAATTTCAACAAATTAATCATCATTACAAATTAGGTTGTATAATTAACAAGTCTAGGAATTCATAATTGTTAAACATATACTGTAGGTCAATAAAAAACTCAAGATTTATCAACAAGAATCGCAAATATTCAATTTAACATCTTAAATTTACAAACTTTTGTGTTCGAAAAACATAAACCTCCGAAAAGTCATAGTTAGGCTTCGAATTTGGGAATTTTAGAATGCCTTTTACATGCGAAATTGACACAAAAATCACTCGATTTGGTTGAGTAACGTATATTCTGCCGAAAAACTGCGTACATATAATTAAATAAACGCAATTTGCAATTAATTACGAAAACTAATCACCCCTTTAATTCCTTGCAAATTTGTAAAATTTAACCATTTTCATGCAATTTAGATTATGAAAATAATAAGAGGCTTGTGATACCACTGTTAGGTTATGATACATATGACAAAACATAAATCATGCGGAAAACCTTAATGCCAGGAAACATATTATTTACACATAATTATTTAGCATAATTCAGATGCATACACTTTGTAGCTTGCCCTCCCTAGCTGCGCCCGAACCGAACAAGAACAAGTCTTTAAGAGTCCAAGTGTCGTCCCTCCGTAGATAGTCCACAGCACATCCGGATCCGCCTTAAGCTTGACCAACTAGAATCGCCATTAAGGTTCTAAGAATTTTCGGCTAATAGGCTATAAGTGTTTGGCTGATTTTGTTCCAAAATCTTACCTTTGAATACTTCAATTCTCGATGTAAATATGTGACCCTAGGCACCTATGTATAGAGTTTATGGAAAGGAATTATAATCCTATTAGAATACAAATCTATTTAATTATAATCCTACTAGGACTCTAATTAAACAAACTTTATCTATTAGGATTAGATTTAATCATATTACGAATCCCGGTAGCCTTAGGATTCCGAGTAACACACACGAGTGGCATTGCACCGCACGCAGGCCTTACGGCCCACGCACAACGCACGGCCCAGCTCGTCGCTGCCTGCGCGCGCCCGAGGTCTTGGCTGGGCCTAGCCTTTGCGCTGGGCCTGGTCTTGGCTTTGGCGTGTGTTTGCGCTTTGGCTTGCTGGGCGATGGCCCGGCTTCGTGCTGGGCCTTTGTCTGGCAAGCCTCGTCCGATGCTAATTCGTACGATACGCTTCCGATTAAATTCTCGATTCCGGAATTCATTTCCGATACGAACAATATTTAATATTTCCGATTCCGGAATTAATTTCCGTTTCGAACAAATATTTAATATTTCCGTTTCCGGAATTATTTTCCGATTTCGATAATATTTCCGATTCTTACAATATTTCCGTTTCCGGCAATATTTCCGATTCCGGCAATATTTCCATTTCCAATAATATTTTCCGATACGTACCATGTTTCCGTTTCCGGCAACATCTACGACTTGGATAATATTTATATTTCCAATACTATCCATATTTCCTTTTCCGGCAATATCATCGTTTCCGGAGTATTCACTTGCTTGCCTTTGATGATCTCAGCTCCCACTGAAACAAAGATCCGTCGATTCCGAATATCCATAGATTGAGTATTTAATGCCATTAAATACTTGATCCGTTTACGCACTATTTGTGTGACCCTACGGGTTCAGTCAAGAGTAAGTTGTGGATTAATATCATTAATTCCACTTGAACTGAAGCGGCCTCTAGCTAGGCATTCAGCTCAATAGATCTCACTGAATTATTAACTTGTTTAATTAATACTGAACCGCATTTATTAGACTTAACATTATATGCATACTTGGACCAAGGGTATTATTTCCTTCAGTGTGTACATCAAACAAACTCAAGGATAGATATATGTTTCTTTATGAGAGACTTATAGAAACAAAAGGTATTGATTCTACCACAAATTTGAGAACATATGGTTGTTACTTAAGATAATGTCTTTTAGGAAACCATCATATTTCCAAAATGGCAAGGGGGAGAAAAATGACCTCGAATGGACTTCGAGTCAAGAAACTAACAAATGTAGGATACTTAGGAGTCTTTGGAAAAGCTCCGTACTTAGAAGCCTTTAGAAGAGCTTCAGGAAAACTTTAGAAGTGCTTCAAGAGAATCCTAATACTCAAAGGACTTGAGTAATGTCTTTATAGACACCAACATTTGATGTTCAATACCTAGGTAAATCGTATAAGGAATAGAATTCGACCAAGATAGATACATAGATATCTTGAGGAATGAAAACTATGAAGACTTTGGAAAGTGCTTCAAGAACATACGACTTACAGGTTAGCTACGACGAATTAAAAATTCCCAAGTATGGTTTGAGGCCATCAGAAACATAAGTATGGTTCGAGGCCATACAAAATGGTTTGAGGCCATTTTATCCGAAATATATTCATCTTAAAGAATCAAATCTATGATTTGGTTGATTTGGTTGATTTGGGTTCACTCCCATTAGTTGCAAACATGTTTTTTAAACATAGAACGTTGATTTGCACAAAGGGTTCACTCCCATTAGTTGCAAAAAAGTTTCCTAAACATACAACGTTGATTTGCATAAGGGGTTCACTCCCATTGGTTGCAAACATGTTTTCAAAACATACAAAGATGATATTGTATACACATACAAAATAATAGCTAGATTGGTGGTTAAAGATTATAAATAACTTCACGGCGTTGATAATGTTGAAATCTTTTTCACCAAGTCGGAATGCTTGAACTATTTTGGATGAATCTAGTAATAATTGCATATGGAAATATGACAATTGTAAAACGAAACACCTTCCTCAATTGGACTTGTAGAAAGGAATTGTGTACATCACACAATGTAAAAGTTTTGGATGCTAGATAAAAGAACAAGCTTAAGAAATCTATTCGTAGATTAAAGCATGCAAGTGGAAATTGGAACATATTTTTCAACAAGGCTATTGAGCAATCATGTCTTTATGAAAATAAGGATCATCTTGTAGATGAGGAGTTTAGTGGGAGCTAAGTCAAATTTATCGGTTCTATATATATGAGATACACATCTCTCTATTGAAAATGACATTCAAATTCTAAATGGTGAGATTTGAAAGTATTTGTCAATATTAGAACCATGGCGAAACTTAGAACATACTGGGTTAAAGATCTATAGGATAGGATCTAAAGCGTTGTTTGGATTCTGTAAAAGTAATTACTAAATCAAACACAATTGAGAGACTCAAAAGAGACTCTCAACCCATATGAGTAAATCTAAGTAATGAATGCTTTAACTAAGTATAAAGCTAGGCTGTTATCACTAAAGTTGAGCATGAAGGACCTTGAAGAGGTGCCTTCACCTTATATCACATGGCTATGCCAAGATTTTAGCAAGATTAAGTATCTCTTGAAACAGAATAAAGCTAAAAGTTACATGGATAGATTTCAAAATGCGAATGGTTTTTGCATTACAATCAATCATGTATGATGTGATATATAGATCGCCAAGATAACTCGTGAACATTGGATCGTGACGAGTTTATACCAATATCTATTGATCTAAATCAAGGACCATTAGAATAATATCAAGAACATCCAATACATTTGGACATGTAGGATAAGCACTTGATAAGAGAAAGTGAAGATGAACTAAAGTTTTGACGCTACATGCATTTGCCTAAGCAAAAGTTGAATCTTGTTGTTAGGCAAAACACAAACATACACGGGCAATTAGGCGTCGTGATTAAAAGGTGGTTACATAGGTTCTAAACCATATGTGGGATGCATGGGAAACTAAATCAATGATTAGTTTCCAAGTTCCCAGTTGAAAAATATATCTCCCACATCTATGTGAATTGGTTGGAGCATTCCAAAAGGGAAGCATCATTTGAAATTCTACATAATTGAAATGAATTCATTGTTGCCTAAGAAGCAATAAAAGGGAATTGTTTTTAGTGGGAGTTCTTCAATGAACTCAGGTTGGTCACAAGTCTGCTATCTAGATGATTTTCTATTTTAGATATGATTATCATTCTAAACAGTAATAAAAGACTAGATAATCCTATAAACATATTCAAAGATCTTTTCATCTTACATCGAAAGGCTTTCGATAGAAAAGATGCTAAGAATAGGGCAAATTATGATAAACTAAATCCCTGCATTGAATGGGACACAACATTCATATGCAAATATGCAATCAAGTTTGAGTTCCATGAATGTTTTAAGTATTTGGTGAAAGACCTATATCTGTAAAACATTAAATGCTTTATTTTCGGTTAGAGGCCCACAAACTGGTAAGCATTTGGTTTAAACGTTTATCATTTATGAAATTACATTTAATAGATCATTTAATCTTGGTTTAGTATTAAATGATAAGTCCATGTGATTCAAATCATTCAAATGGGATGTCAAGATGGATTCTTCGGCAAAGAAACACCCATAAGTGAACTTTTATATTGAAATCACAAAAGGATCCCTAATCCAGGTCATTGAAAGGTTGGACGACCAATGACTAATGAAGATTAGATTGCAAGTTGATTTATAGTTCTGTTTCTTGAACTAGATGGACTGGATGTCAAAAATCATTTGCATACATACTTATTGGATCTTGTATCGGATTGACCATGAGAACACTTTAAGAGATTAAAGTCATATCATAGGTAGTTCTCATTAATGGTGATTAGAACCGTTCCTCAGAACATGAGCGATTATGTCTGCTCGTTTGAGAATTAGTTCGCTTTGATGCTAGCTAAACGTCGCACCGTAAAAGGAGGCTATAAAAGCAGTTATTGGGCGTACTATGAACCAAAGTGAGTGTTCATAGATTGCAAGAATGGATTGTCCTCCTATCTTTGATAGGATATGGTGTTGTTGTGTAACAAGGCCTCTCGGAGAGTTAGAACTGTAAAATGCATGGCCGTGCTCAGAATGGTTAAGGCTTAACCTTCTGTAAAAGTTTAACAGTTGAGCTCTGTAATCGGAGAAACACTTCTGGACCTAATAAGGATGGCTTGTGTAAACACCTAAATCGTGTCTCCCCTCTGTGATGATGACGATACCATTATCCTTACTAGGCAGTTGGAGCAACTCCGTGCGGAAATCCCAATTGCTAAGAACATCTCCAAAATACAAGATCCAAAATCCAACTCCCGAGGCCATTCCCCTACCGGAACTCGGTACAAAATACAATTTTCAAAAACCAATTTCAAAATCCAAGTACAATATCATCTAGTAGACCATTCCATTGGTTTTACTAAGCCTTTTCCACTCAAAATCATATAAGGCAAGTCAAATTCGGGCGCCGACCCACAAAAACGAGCAAGCCGGGCCTCGTTCCGTAAAACCGAAATTCAAAGCCCGAAACGACCAGTTTTTAGACGCAAAATCAAGTCTTAACCTCCAAACAAACACTATGTGCCAAGCATCGTACTATTCGTACGAAGGTACATCAATACAAGACAAATCAAGGACGGACCCCACGTCCTTGTTTTGGCGGCATCCACACCACGTCACCAGCGCCCAGCGCTACCAGCTGCGTGCTGCGCTGGCAATGGCTGGCGTTTTGCAGCCATTTTTCCTATAAATACCCCATAATTCCCAGCATTAAGGGAGGCAGATTCAATATACAACGTCGTAATACAAAAATTACGCCTCAGATCCAAATCAAAAAATCCTTCAAAAACACATACAAACTTCAAGTTCTAAGCAATTGGGAGCTCCAAAAGGAATTCTTGCCTAAACCTAAATAGGTAATTCCGAATCCCACCATATTCAATCATGTTTCTTTGATTTTCCTATTTCAAAAATCATTAGCAAGTTGGCATTTTTACTACTAAAAATGTCACTTGCAACAATCATACATCTTTTCAAAATCAAAACTTTTCAAAATACAAAAATGCAAACTTTCAAGATTCAAGGATGTTCAAAGTTGTTTGCAATCACTTCTTTGAAATAGAATCACTTTCAAGTATGGAGTAATCAAAGATGACACCTTTTTAACTTTTAAAGGTTTAGTCTTTTGAGATTCAAGACTCCATTTTTCAATATACAAGTTCAAGTTTTCAAATTTCAAGATCCACAATGTTTAGGGTTGCTCATGACTACTTCCCTAAACTAGGATCCTTTCAAAGTAAGAGCACATCAAAGATCTAACCTTTTCAACATTAAAAGGCCCGATCTTTGAGATTCAAGTCTCTTAAATTTCAATATTTCAAGTACAAGTTCAATATTTCAAGTTCAAGTTCAAGTATTTCAAGCATTCAATATTTCAAGATTCAAACTTTCAAGTTCAAGTTCTATATGCAAAATCTAGGATACTTTGGGATGAGCAACTTCTCCCAAGTTGAGATTTTTGGGTTTGAATTCGTGTCGGGCGCACTTATTTTTAAGGAGCCGCTTGGCGTTCGAATCTCACGTGCCCAAGTACAAATTTTAATATTGCAATTTCAATTATGCACCTTTCAATATCGCTATTTCAATAATGCATCTTTCAATATTGCAATTTCAATTATGCACCTTTCAATTTCGCAATTTCAATATCGCACTTTCAATTCCGCATCTTTACTTGCCTAGTCCTTCTAGGCAATGTGGACCCACTCCCTAGTCCATCACTAGGGGGTCTTGTATTTACTAATTTCGCACTTATTTACTATTGTGATGTTGCTCTATTTGCTTTATCGCTTTCATCACCATACATGCTAAATACAACAAAATACAAGGTTACATCACGCTTAACAAAGATAATTTCTTGGACAAACCGATCTTAGGTTCCCTTAAATTAACTTTAAAGCAAAGTGACCACCATACAAAGTAGAGATTCTATTTGCTTTAAATTCAAACCCAATTACTCTAAGCTAGGGTGTTTTTTCAAAAATGTTGTGTCACGTACTTGAATAATTTCTAAAGCTCGCGGCATAAGCATCTCGTTACGTGCCCGGATCTCACCCATCCGTTTCGAAGATTCAAGTCTTATCCTAATAGAGTCATTTACGGTCTTTCCAAACAAGACCCTAAACAATGTTTGGTGGCGACTCCTTCGAGATACAAAAATACGATGGTTTCTAAAAACCGCCCCCTTGTAGGGAATTGCTTACAACAGAAAAATACCCCTAAAATTCTGGCGACTCCACTGGGGAGTTTTTAATTTCAATTTCGAAAATGGGAGCAGATTTCGAGCAGCAAGCCACTGATCTGCTTAAGTACTGGATGCCAGCACTGGCGCCAGGCGCAGCCACCTGCGCCCAACGCCACTGCCTGCATCCAGGACAGTGGCTCACAGTGGCTTGTCGCCCACTTTTGCTCAACTTTTTGTGTTGGGAGTTAGTCTGTTTTTGAATCTTGAAGGACGCTCCCAAACGTCGAGAACGAATGTCAAAAACGAGCTTTACAAATACAAATTCGAGTACGATTTCCATTTTTAATTTCTATGAATTTCATGCATTTTTCGAAAACCATTTTTGTGCAAAACGAATTTATACCTTGCCCAAACTGATGTGTTCTACATTCGGGCTAGCCCCGGGGGCAACGAAATGGTGACTCTCCATACGGTTCCCAACAAAAGTGTGTGACCATTTCCGCGCCTACCGAAACTTGGCATTTACTTGACATTCCCGATGTCAAGTATGGAGGCCGTCTTCCGACACACACGTCCCTTAGGCGGATGTGCAAGTTGTGGCCGCATCCGTCTCTTAGTCAAGTACCTTTTTGACACCCTAAGCCGACCACTTGCATCATACAAAAACTTAGACCGACCTTAGGTTGAGAACTTTGCATGTCGCATTCATATACATGTTAGTGTGACAACATGCTACTGGTGCATTGTGTGGGCGTCTTTGCACGCGTGAATGGCTAACCTCGAGTTCTAGCTTGCCAAAACCAATTAGCCTCCAACTAGGAAACCAAACCCCTAGGAGCATCATTTAAACCTCAAGCATCGAAATCGCCGATCTAAGGTCTTTTAGGAGTGCCACTCCATTTGATTCAAAACCCTCAAACACGCCTCACGCACAAATGCCAAATTCAAAATTCAATCCAACGGCGTCATAATGACGGACTTTTGAGTCCAAATTCCAAGTTTCAAATTCAAAATACAATCCAACAGCGTTATAATGCCGAATTTTCCACTCCAAATTTCAAACTTCAAGTACAAAATGCAATCCAACGGCGTCATAATGCCAGATTTTCCATTTCAAACCTCAAGTTTCAAATTCAAACTCAAATCCAACGGCGTCATAATGCCGGATTTTCTAGTCCAAATTTCGAGTTTCAAGTCCAATCCAAATTTTCTAGTCCAAACCTCAATTTTCAAGTCCGAATCCAACGGCGCCATAATGCCGGATTTTCTAACTCAAATTTCGAGTTTCAAGTTTCAAGTCAAGATTCAATCCAACGGCGTCATAATGCCAGATTTTCTAGTCAAAACTCCTATTTTCAAGTTCAAAACTCAAATCCAACGGCGTCATAATACTGGATTTTCTAATCAAAATTTCAAATTCCAAATTCAAAACCCAAATCCAACGGCGTCATGCCGGATTTTCGAGTTCAAACATTCAAAGCTTCAAACCTTAAGTTCGAGTTGCCAATTCCAATCTCAAAACCTCAAGTTCAAATGTCCAAACTCATGACCGGCGTAATGCTAAATTTTCGACTCAATCTTTCAAACCTCAAATCCCATGTCAATCTTTCGAGTTTCAAGTCCTATGCTCAAAGTTTCAAGTTCCAAATTCATACCGTCGTAATGCCGACTTTTCCGTTCCATATTTCAAACCTCAAGTTTGAAGTTCAAAAATTTCAAACCTTCAAATCTCAAGTCCTATATTCGAAGCTTCCAATTTCTAATCCATGATGGCATAATCTCCCTCATTCAATCTCATTTTCAAACACTTCAAAATTCCAAGTCCACGGCGACATATTGCCGGACTTTCAAATTCCCAAATTCAATGTCTCAAATCCGTGGCGGCATAATGCCGGATTTTCCATATTCAAAGCCTCACATTCTATATACAAAAGTCCGTCTTTTCCATTTCAAAGTTCAAACTTCGAATCAAATTCAAACTTCAAACTCATTTTCGAGCTACAAATCCTTGCTTTCCATTACTCTCAAATTCAAAATCCCAAACATTTCCAATGGGTTAAAAATCCTTTGAAATAATACAAGTCCAATTGTCAAATGGGTTGAAAATCCCCTGAAATAATACAAACCCCATTTCCAAATACTTCCAATGGGTTGAAAATCCCCTGAAATAATACAAGTCCAACTTTCCAATGGGTTGAGATTCCCCTGAAATAGTACAAGTTCAATTTTGCATCCTATTCTTGGGTTGAAACTCCCCTAAAATATTCCAAGTCCTATCAACGGGTTGGATCCCCCTAAAATATTTCAATGGGTTGAAATTCCCCTAAAATATTCCAAAATCCAACGGGTTGAAATTCCCCTAAAATATTGACGGGTTGAAATTCCCTTGAAATAATACAAAATTCAATCTCCTAGTACAAGTCAAATTTCGAAATTCTCAATGGGCATGAAATTCCCCTAAAATAGTCCAAGGTCCAACGAAATGTTCTTTCGATATTCCAAGCTCTAGTACAAAGTGTCAACTTCCACAAAAGAATGAAAGCTCCTCTCAAACACTTCTAACGGGTTGCAAATCCCGAATACAAGTACGAAAATCCAAAACCCCGAATTTTCGGAGTGGCACTTAGAGTCAAGTCTAGGTCTCTTTCATTGCATGCATATCATATCATGTGTCGGGAAGTTCAAGTTCTAAGGTTCAAAATCATGTGTTCAATAGGTGCTCGGACTCCTCCTCTCAAAATCCTATTCAAGAAGACTTCACTAGTAGCAGCTGTAGCAAAGCTCTATGAACGTGTTGAGGAAGCTGAGGCTCGCATAAGAGCTCTCGAGGACAATCAAGAAACTCTTTTCCATGCAGTGGGCCCTTTCGAGGTAGAGGAAATCATTCATAACCAGAAGCCTGTGCTCCACCTTGCGCAGCCAAGTGAAAACTTGGAGCCTGGATTACCTCAAGAAGACATTTGTGGGATATGGGCCAACGATGATGGAGACACATATCAGGACCCTCCTATTGAAAACATCTCTGACGATGAATGCCGAGAAATTGTGAGGGCCGACTGGTACTTGGACCCTAAAGCAGAAAACAGTGTTCAAGTCATGACCAGGTCCGGTCGAATTCAAGAGCCAGTCAACAGAACGACACTGGCAGCTAATGTTCCTCTACCCACCGAGGAAAACCCTTTGATCAAGCAATTGAAGTGCACTAAGGCAGAGGTTAATATTTGGCAACTCATGGCTTCCTCTGTGGAGCACCGCACTGCTCTCATCAATGCTCTTGTCAAGTTGAATGTCACCCTAGAGGTCAGTCCTAACGAATTGATAGGGTTACTCACGAATCTGGAAGAAGGAATCACTTTTACGAATGAAGACCTCCCACCTGAGGGGGCAGGCCATCACAAAGCTCTCTATCTGACTGTTGAATACAAAGAAAAAATCATTTTCATGACTCTGGTGGACAATGGGTCAGCCATCAACATGTGTCCTCTTCCCACTGCTGAAAATTTGGGTTTTACCTCTAGTGACATTCCTAGTTCCTCCCAAGGTGTTCGTGCCTATGACAACACTCACCGGAAAGCAATGGGAACTCTCACTCTACTACTCCGCACAGGACCGACCGAGCGCAAAGTAAGCTTTCAAGTGCTCAACATCAAAGCAAATTTCAATCTCCTTTTGGGGAGACCTTGGATCCATGACCTCAAAGCAGTGCCATCCTCACTCCATCAGAAAGTCCGAATGGAGGTCCAAGGAAATGTCATTACCCTGCATGCGTCCCATCTGAGGAACAAGATAGCCGAAAAAGCTCTAATATTATTCGAACATGATGACAATGATGAAGACCTTTGGGGATTTAGTGCTGAAGTTGGAGCCATCGAGTCCAAAATGAATCCCATGGCAAAGCGCATGATGATCAAGCGTGGGCGCTTCTTGGGCACTACTCTGCCACCGCCTACCAAATCTCCTTTCAAGGCCCAAGGACAGACTAACTGTTGCGGTCTAGGATACAAGCCAACTAAGATCGATGACAAGCAACAAAAGGCTAAGCTAAAGGCCCGTCGAGCTGGAAATGATCAATTCAAAGTACCTCCCCATCAACTTACACTCAATGTGCAATTCGTAAAAGAAGGAGAGGATAACTGATACTTTGACTTTCCAGAGCCTTTCTATGACTCTTCAGAAGGGATCCTTTACCCCGGATTAGAGATCTTTCAAGACTGTCACTTTCTAGAGGATGCTCCTCCAATACAAGACAAGGCTACCCCCGAATGCCTCAATTCATCAGCTTTCGGTCTATTGTTTGGCCATGAAATAACCCCAACCATTTCTGAAGACACCATGGTTCAAATGATCACTCAAATCGAAGATTTTGACCCATCTAAGCTAATTACTCCAAGTGAGAAGATGGTCAAAGGTTGGACAAAGTCTCTCAAAATATCTGCTCCAAATGGCAAGATGTTCAAGATTACTGTGGGCGAAGGATCTATGATGAGCGAGTCCGAGTCAGAGGACGAGTCTGGATCTGAGTCTAGCAATGAGTCTAAGAGTCTAGAACTAGAGTCTTGCATCAATCAAGAGCCTCTAAAGGCCAAGCTTCAAGTCAAAACAGTCGATGTAATGATTGCTGATTTTAATAACACTTCAATTTCTACTTACTCCTCGAGTTCTAATCCAAAACACAATCCTAATCCAAACAAATTTGCTTCACAAGAAACTACCTTTGAAATTCTAAAAGCTATCGAAAATCATGAAAACAGGATTCCCATAATTGAGGAAACAGAAAAAATCAACCTTTCTAACAACAGTGATTCAAAACTAGTTCAGATTGGTTTAACTCTTTCTCAAGCAGTGCGAGAGGATCTTATCATGATATGCCAGGGGTTGATCCAAGCATCGGTCAGCATACAATTCCCCTCATTCCAGGTTCAAAGTTGATAAAGAAGAAACTCCGTCGCATGAAACCGGACGTTTCCCTCAAAGTTCAAGAAGAGGTCTCCAAGCAGCTAGAGGCCGGGTTTATTCGAGAAGCAATGTATCCAGAATGGATCGCAAATGTCGTCCCAGTTCCAAAGAAAGACGGCAAAGTACGAATGTGTGTGGACTACAGAGATCTTAACAGGGCCAGCCCTAAAGACGGTTTTCCATTACCCCACATCGATATCCTAGTTGACAACACCGCAAATCATGCATTACACTCTTTTATGGACGGGTATGCAGGCTACAATCAGATTTCCATGGAAAAGGAGGACATGGAGAAGAAAACCTTCATCACTCAGTGGGGTACATATTGCTATACAGTTATGCCGTTCGGACTGAAGAACGCAGGAGAAACCACTAGTAGAAAAAACCTTTATTGCAGCGGGCTTTTAGACCCTTGTTGCAGCGTACATCGTATGATGCAAATGGGGGGCCTGCAACAAGTCTAAACTTGTTACAGCGTACATTGTTCGCTGCAAAAAGTGGTTTATTGCAATAAGTGTGTTAAATTTGGCAAAAATCAAGATCTGTTACAGCGTACAAATTTGTGTACGCTGCAAAAGACCCACCCTGTTGCAGCGTACATCAGTTTGTACGCTGCAACAGGTCTTGATTTTTGCCAAATTTTATATTTTGTACGCTGCAATAGGATGGCTCTGTTGCAGCGAACAACAATATGTTCGCTGCAATAGAGCCGTACTTTTGGGGGGAAAATTCTAATTTTATTTAGCTATACCTAGAGTACCTTGCACCAAATATAGAAACCTGTCAACAATAATAGAACATCGCAACCTGTATAACAAATATAAAACAATAACAGGTGTTTTTGACACATATATATAAATATCCCAAAACCAAAGTGCACGTACTACATTAAAATATATGTTCCAATTTCAACGTACGCATACATTTTAATATAACAGATTGTTCTATAACATCTAAACCAACTCGATCAAGCGCGATCATATCAATAATGAATACTTGCTGGTGAAAAACTTAGCCCATTGCTCATGAACCACATCAATTTCCTCAGTAGCATAAGGCGCATTGCTCGGAGTATAGACCTTTACAAAAAAAAAATTTTAATTAAGCATTAGATTAAATGTCACATTATAACATTCAAGCAACTTATGATAATGTTCTAATAGTCTAGAATACGAGTCAAGAGTAAGTAAATGTCACTTTAGCCTAAATATGGCCTATAACGATCCAATGAGCCTTAAATGTGCATAAATAGATTGGAAAGAGTTTTAGAAAGTTAAAACTATGCATATTAATCATGTAATAAGAACAAAATGAGTCCTTAGGTTCTTTAGTTCAAAGTTGGGAGCAGAAAAGTCGTTTTAGCTCTAAATATGACCTATAACGACTCAATGAGGCTTAAATATGCATAAATAGATTGGAATGAGTTTCAGAAAGTTAAAACTATGCATATTAATCATGTAATAAGAATAAAATGAGTCCTTAGGTTCTCTAGTTCAAAGTTGGGAGCATAAATGTCATTTTAGCTTTAAATATGACCTATAACAATCCAATGAGCCTTAAATGTGCATAAATAGATTGGAATGAGTTTTAGAAAATTCAAACTATGTAGATTAATCATGTAATAAGAATTAAATAGTCGTTAGGTTCTTTAGTTCAAAGTTGGGAGCGGAAATGTCATTTTAGCTCTAAATATGACCTATAACGACTCGATGAACTTTAAATGTGCATACATAGATTGGAATGAGTTTTAGAAAGTTATAACTATGCATATTAATCATGTACTAAGAATAAAATGAGTTCTTAGTTTCTTTAGTTCAACGTTGGGAGCGTAAATGTTGTTTTAGCTCTAAATATGACTGATAATGCCCCAATGAGCCTTAAATGTGCTTACATAGATTGGAATGAGTTTTAGAAAGTTATAACTATGCATATTAATCATGTAATAAGAATAAAATGAGTTCTTAGTTTGTTTAGTTCAACGTTGGGAGTGTAAATGTCATTTTAGCTCTAAATATGACCTATAACGACCCAATGAGCCTTAAATGTGTACATAGATTGGAATGAGTTTTAGAAAGTTAAAACTATGCATATTAATCATGTAATAAGAATAAAATGAGTCCTTAGGATCTTTAGTTCAAAGTTGGGAGCGAAAATATCGTTTTAGCTGTAAATATGACCTATAACGACCCAATGAGCCTCAAAAGTGTATACATAGATTGTAATATGTTTTAGAAAGTAATTAGACCAATGTCATCAGGACTGCATTCAATCAAAAAAGAAAAAGTAATTAGACCAATGTGTATGCTTTGAGCTTGCAGATTAACTTTCCAACACCAATTAATTTCTCATTTGATAAATATAATAAAAACCCAATTGAAAGAATTAGCCCAAATTTCACAAAAATAAATTAATAAAACAGTAATTAAGATCTGTAATAGGCTTCATAACCAACACATGTCGATTATTAAACGTGTACCTAGAATCCATCTGGTGACTCAATTTGACACCTTTAGTATTGGTGGTACGACGTTGAAAACCCGAAACCTTGAGTTGGCGTAAATATTACAGAGCCCTTAGGGATGAGGAGAATAAATGTAACACAATATGGGGTAAAAGTGTAAAACTAAGCAGGGATAAGGGGGAAGAAAAAGAAACTAAACCAAACACTCCAAAAGGAAATATCAATTGCCTTTACCATTCCAAATATTAAACCAAAAAGCCCCTAACAATAATGATAAAATATCTAAAACAACAATGATAAGATTCATAATACCGACCTTCCAAGTTCTGAGCTCCTGCTAGATGCGACAACGGCGGCTTGGTTTTTCGTAAACATAGTTTGAGTGTGTCCAAATGAAGACTGCAATATAAACCACCGAAATACTCAAGTCCCATTGCCACCTTTTAAATAGATGATAAATATAATGAACTTTTACCTCTGATGACGGAACCACGGGTGATGAAGAAATGTTTGTATTATTAGAAATTGCAAGGTTATCCATTTCATGTGTTATTATGGTAGTTGCTGCAAGGACTCGAGGAGGCTGGCCATAAAGTATGTTTGGAAGAAGAGGTGGGCCAGGGGGCATTATCTTCATGCTGGAAAATATGTTTTCCCTCAGTGTCCATGTGACTTGAAGCAGATAAGTATGCACATCAGAATACTCACAACTACCTACAAGAAGGTAATGTAATAAACCTTTATTAGGGAATTTACTAAGTAAATAACAAGCAATAATTAAGCAGCTCACCTATGATGGTTTGCATGACTTGAAAGCATAGTATAAATGGCTAGTAATTGAAATAGATGCTGGGAAACTAATATAGTAATATGATTTGTGTTTCAAAAAAAATGCTGTAGGTATCGGGGGGGACAACCTCCTTCGATATATGAGAGACACAACCTACTAAAAAATGCATTTCTTGCAAAGATCATGTATCCCATGGCAAAAAAAGAACTTGAGAATATGCGAAACAATTCAGTTTGATCACCGAAGATGAACAATCAGAAGGAAAATGGCACAGCATCAGCATAATCTTACACAGGAAGGTAATTGTACCTGTATAATTTTCTTACCAACCAAAGTAGCATGAGTAGAGTGGCCCTCTAATATCTTCACATCAGCACCAGCAGTGTCTGCCATATCCAACATGTTAGCTTGGCTACATGGGAACAGGAGTCTTGCGGTCACAGGCTCCCCTCTATTTGAACCAGATGCATGTCCAGATTCCGAGATAGCTTCCATTAATCTTGTAAAAACACGAAGAGCGGCATCTTGGGCGGGGGAGTACTACCATTCCTTGTTCTACAAAATCATGAGCCACCTGAACATTTATAGCGAAGGTCAACGCACGAACCTACTTGTTTCACTTATACTTATACTTATTTGATAATAACTTATAAGATAAGAGACTTATCAGAGATTAAGCTCACATAAATCTCTAAACCAATAAACACAAGGCTGGACTTGCATATCTTATTTCCTTTTATTTCCTTTCCTAGGCCTAAACTGAAACGAAGTACAAGGAGAACAGAAGGGATGAAAAAAGAAAATTAAAATGAAAAACGGTTTTGGCAATCTATAATCTGTAGATGGATCTACCTAAATAAATGCCATAGCACCTTTAAGCTACTGCCCTAACACTTCTGTCAGATTTTAGCGCATACCTGGATCGCCGGTAATGTATTAAGGAGATAATAAGCAGAGTAGAGGATTATTACATAATGTATTAAGGAGGTAACTATACTCAAAATTAGAGGAGAATATGTAGTGAAGGTGTGAGAGAGATGGGGAAATTATTACACCAATTTTGAGGGTAACAGTTACCCTAGCTCATCCCCTCTCTGCCACCTTCATCCACCTTCACTTTCCTTAATTTAATTCCTATTACCCTCTTAGTGCATTAGCCCCAATCCAAGCATGCCCTTATGGAAAGAAAGGAAAACCAAACGACAACAACGTCGATTTTTTTGTATTTTGTAATGCAAGTGGGGTATAAAACTAGTAATACAATTGTATGCAAGCAGAATAATGCAAGTACAACTTGTTAAATCAGCCTTCGGAAACAGCAAGAAACTGAGATGGTATTAACGTGCAACTGTGCTAGTACAGTTCTAATTTTCAAAATGTTGAAAGTTCGGGCATGGTTTTATATAGCTAGATGTAACATTGTAAAAAATACACCATGCGAACTAAAAGAAGAAAAGGAGAAAGTGAGAAACCAAATAGATATCCAAAAAGTTTAACAAACCTCCATAGCAGACACCAAAATAACACACTCATCACAACCCACCACTAGGTCTAAGACTTCTATACGAGCTCCTGTTTCCTTTCTAAGGACCATCATTAAGTTTCTTCCCCAGTCAATCAAACCATTAGCCGCATAAGTGGGGCAAAGAAGCCTGAAAGCCACTTCTGTCCGGGCCGGCATTTTCTGTCCTAATTGAAGAGTGACTGCAATGGTTGTAAGCTGTTAACAATGTCGATTATTAAAGAAAAAGGTAGGAAAATTTGCAGCAACAGCAGAAAAGCGAATCAAATTAGGGTTGAACAACAAGAACCTAATCAAAGCAAATTTTCACAAAAAACCAAGACTAATTGTCACGAAATTTCAACAATTACTTGCAGAAAGCCCCAAAATACCACGAATTCGAGAAAACTTAGAACAAAAAAGGGGGGATTCAGAAAAAAGCGGCGAAATGGGATTTACCTGAGGAAGAAACCGCGGCGAGAAAAGGGGGACAATTCACGAAAAGGACCTCGGAATTGGGGGAATATGGAGGAGAAAGAAGGGATTTAGGAGAGAGAAAGAGAGCAGATGAAGAAGAATGAGGAGGTGAGAGAGTACGCGGTGTTAAAAATGGCTTCACGCAGGGAAAGCTGAGGGAAGAAGAGGGGATATGATTCTCGAATTTGTTCCTTAGGTTAGAGATAGGAATGTTCGTCTAAATTAACTTTTCCAGCGAAAAAAAATTACATGTTATTGCAGGGGGCTTTTACCTGTACGCTGCAAAATAAAAGAGCTATCGCAGGGGGCTTTTACTTTGTACGCTGCAAAAAACTCTTTTGCAGGGGGCAATTAATTTGTACGCTGCAATAACCCTTTACAGGGGTTTGACCCGCGTTGACCTACTGTTGTTGAAGCGTATTAATACATGTACGCTGCAATAAGGGGGTTGCAACAGAGGTTTTTTCTACTAGTGAACCGACCAAAGAACAGCCACAACCATCATGAGCGATATGATTCACAGGGAAATTGAGGTATATGTCGACGACATGATTGTCAAATCCAAAGAGCGACACGAGCATACCTCAGTACTTCGAAAGTTTTTCAACAGGCTCAGGCAATACCACATGAGGCTCAATCCTCAAAAGTGTGCATTCGGGGTAACGTAACGCAAGTTACTCGGATATATTATCAACTCTCGGGGCATAGAGGCTGATCCTTCGAAAATCAAAGCAATTCCCGAGATGCAACCACCAACGGATGAAAAGGAAATTCGGGGTTTTCTCGGCAGACTACAATATATTAGTAGGTTCATTTCAAGACTCACAATGATATGTGAACCGGTATTTCGAAAGCTCCGAAAAAGCGGGCCCAAAGTGTGGGATGACGACTGTCAGCATGCATTCGACACTATCAAAAACTACCTTTCCAACCCGCCAGTGCTAAAGCCAGCCTTTCCAGGGATTCCCCTCAGGCTCTACCTCGCAACAACAGATTCAGCAGTAGGGGCTATGCTCGCCCAGGAAGTTGAAGGCAAGGAGAACGTCGTATACTACATAAGAAAAAAACTGATCGAGTACGAGACCAAGTACACTCAGCTCGAGAAACTTAGCATCGCCTTGGTTTGGGCCACAAAGAAGCTACGACACTACATGCTCTCCCATACAGTACATGTGATCAGCAAAGCGGATCCTCTCAAGTATCTATTCGAAAAACCAGCTCTCAACGGACGGTTGTCCAGGTGGTTGGTCATGCTTGCAGAATTCAACCTCAAATATATCCCGCAGAAGTCTATCAAGGGTTCAGCAGTCTCAGACTTCCTAGTCGGCTGTCCTGTCGAGGCAGAAGAGGAGGATTACGACTTACCCGACGAGCAAATCTTAATGACCAGTGATGACAGTTGGTCAATGCATTTCGACGGTGCTTCGAATCAAAACGGGTGTGGTGTTGGAGTAATTCTAGTATCCCAGACGGCACTCACATTCCTATATCAGCAAAACTGCAATTCAACGTCACAAACAATGCTGCAGAATATGAAGCATGCATCATGGGCCTGGAAGCCGCCTTAGCATTAGGTGTCCAGAAATTTCTAGTATACGGGGATTCTTCCCTAATCATCAATCAAATTTCCGGCAAATGGAAAGTAAAGAGCGAGAGCTTGGCTCCATACCAGTCTTATCTTGAGCAGCAGTCTGAGCAAATAGAACAACTTCGCTATACATATCTCCCGAGAGAGGAGAACCAATTCTCCGATGCACTGGCAAAGCTGGCCTCAATGATCAACGTCCCAAACGGCATGGCCGAAATGCCACTTACAATTGAAACGCGTCAAGAAGCAGCATATGTCCATGCTATTGACGACGTCGAGCAAGACAGAGATGAACCTTGGTTTACAGACATCCAAAGGTATCTACAAAATTCAGAGTATCCCCCACACTTCTCAAGCAAGAATCAAAGGGCTCTACGACTACAATCAGCCAATTTCGTCATAGAAGGCAGCGTTCTATACAAAAGGTCCCTTGGCGGTCCTAACCTCCGATGTGTTGACAAGCATGAAGCTCAAAGAGTCATGGACAACATACATGCTGGAGTCTCTAGCACCCACATGAATGGGAAGATGCTAGCCCTCAAGATCATCAGGGCTCGATACTACTGGACTATCCTCGAACGGGATTGCTACTTCTTTGTCAAGAAATGTCCTACCTGCCAAAAGTGTGCGAATCTGAAGCACATTCCCCCATCATTGCTATACTCTCAATCATCACCGTGGCCATTCTCAGCCTGGGGTATCGACGTCATTGGCAAAGTCACTCCAACAGGCACCGGGGGTCATGAGTTCATACTGGTTGCTATCGACTACTTCACAAAATGGGTCGAGGCCAGATCATTCAAAGTGTTGGGTTCCAAGAAAGTGGCCCAGTTCATACAAGAAAACATCATATGCAGATATAGCGTTCCTCACGAGTTCATCAGTGACCAGGGAACCCATTTTCAAGGAGAGTGTGAAGATCTATTCACCGAGTACAAGATTTAACATCATCGCTCTTCGCCTTATCGCCCACAAACCAATGTGGCAGTCGAAGGAGCCAACAAGAATGTCAAGACCATCATCACGAAAATGACTACCAATTACAAGGACTGGCCCCAGAAGCTGCATTTCGCATTGTGGGGGTATCGAACTTCAATTCGCACTTCAACTGGTCCAACTCCATTTTCATTAGTCTATGGAATGGAAGCGGTACAACCTATCGAGCTGGAGATACCTTCTCTAAGGATAGTCCTCGAAGAAAAATCCCAGAAGCTGCACGGGTACAAGCAAGATATGACGAGCTAGTCATGCTCGATGAGCGTCGGCTTCAAGCCGCTCACCATGTACAAGTCTATCAGCGCCGAGTGGCCAGACATTTCAACAAAAGGGTAAGAACCCAAAAACATCAAGGAAGGCGAGCTTGTCCTTAAAGCCCTTCGCAAAAGCATCATGGACCCAAGGGGAAAATTCAAACCCAACTGGGCAGGCCCATACATTGTCAAGAAGATCCTCTCCGGGGGAGCAGTCGAACTAACAGACGTCGATGGAACAAAATTCAGATCTTTGACAAACCTCGATCAACTCAAGAAGTTCTATGTCTAAGTTCCATGTTCAAATTCAAAAATCCAATTCAAAGTCTTGTAAGGTCGTCAGAACTACGTCCGGCCTGATTCCCTAACGGGGAACGTAGGCAACCTCATTTCGAGGCCCGGCCACTTTAATACAAAAAAATGAAAAATTTCCTCAATTAAGGGCATCCTAAAAATCAAACTCAAAATTCAAAATTTAATTGTTGTTGTCTTTATTCCAAATGTGCCAATTCAAATCAAAGCATGTTCAAGCGGAATTTAACACAATAGCTCTTTATTTGGCTCTAAGGCCTTCAAAGCTATTTCAAATACAAAGTAGGGATCAAGTGAAGCAAAGTTCAAAGCCTTTTCACTTCCTGAACACATTTTCTAAACACATCTTCCAAACACA
The DNA here is from genome assembly GCF_020520425.1 of Spinacia oleracea. Lineage (NCBI taxonomy): Eukaryota > Viridiplantae > Streptophyta > Magnoliopsida > Caryophyllales > Amaranthaceae > Spinacia > Spinacia oleracea. The sequence goes on along the minus strand of NC_079491.1, from coordinate 107,995,115 downwards.
TTCTAAACACAATTCCTTCCAATACAATTTCAAACACATTTAGGCTACAAAGATCTAGGGTCGGGCGACTATGCTCTGGAGTCTTGGCACCTTGAGTACTATCCCTTGGCTCCTCCCGCAATCAATCATCAATCTTCCCCTTGCCCAAGCGGCGGGAGAAGGAACTTGCTAGCCTTCCAAGACGGGAGGACGACGAACCTCCTTAGGACTCTGAACGGTCAAGCACCGGATGGGCCACACTCCCGTCACCTTCCTCATAGTCAGTTGATGCAGGACGTCTAGCTCTTGAACCTCGGACTCTAGCTGGTCCGCAGAGAGAAATGTCCCTCTGGCTTAGGCCTCTCATCTATACAATGTACCCCGCAGACAGAGTAACTGACTCAGGTGGGAACTGAATATTGAAGAATGGTTTGGCGACCCAATATCGCCTCCAAATTTCAAGTCGATTGGCATTCAGCGCAACAGGTTTCGGTACAGTCCGGGATCTCCTGTTTCAAGCCATACTGTCTCATCACTCGAGCAGGCGAGTAGAAGACCAGCATTGTGAGGCTTGACACCCTCAAGGCAGTAGAATAAGGGGCATGTCTCATGGTAGAAATTGCCCACCAAGGAACTACCCACCTTATACAAGTTTCAATCCCAGAGAGTGCGCTTCGCCACTCGTCCAATGAAAGTCGTCCATACATCATGGGCCGCACGGTGGACCCTTTTCTATTATATCTCTCCATGTTCTCCGGTGGTGCCACCAGCATGAGCCTCTCCATAAGCCAAACCTTGGGGAGTATACAAGAAATGCATTTCAAAATTTAACATTCAAAATTCAAATACAAGTACAAATTCGACAATACAAGAAGGCTCCAGATCCTTACTTGGAGTAATAACGGACTTCCCGACAGCAAAGAAGAGGGGTCCGACTTCAGCATGTCAAGGCCCATCAATGTTTCGCCAATCACGAGCGACATTGGGTCCCGACCACTAGCAAACTGCTCTACAATCTCTATTAGGGAGGCATCACCATTGCCAAACCCCTGTTTCGAAAAGAGGAAGCGAGAAAAGATACAAAAACTCAAGGCCCTCAAGCGGAAAACTTTGGAAACATCAAGCCCAGCAAAGTAGGTGACAAGGAGGGACAAATCCACCCCTCTGCCATATACAACAGCACTCAAAAGTGGGGGCTTCAAGCCCAAATGTCTTTCAAAGCCCAAGAAAAAGTGTTCTTCAACACTGGGCATGCATGGCTCCAGCATAATGGGCCACCCAAATATGGCGCTAAACTCTTCAGGGAGGGGACATACCTCATTATTCCCAAGGAGGAAGACATGATGATTCGGATCCCAAGCCTCCAAAGCAGCAAGAATGAAGTGCACATCCAGCTTTACAAACTGGAAGGAGGCGAGCACCCCAAGATGCATGCCATCAAGATCCCTTTTCTCCAATTTTCCTAGCAAACCAAGCCACGAGTTCAAGGCATTTTCAAAGGACATAGCCATCTTCTCTCTTCTTTTTCGTGAGGAAGAAGTATACAAGAAATAGCAGGGAAGGATTGATGCAAGAAATGATCCGAAATACTCCCTATTTATACAAGAGTCGTCTTGCACGACAGCACGCTGGCGCTAGGCGCCATGTCCTCCATTATTCAAGATTCCAAAGCCGTAAGTCGCGCAAATTCAAGCAGTCCGGATCAACGCTTCGGGCAGATTTCGGTTCAAAATAATCAAAATTCAAGCATTCTAGTCCTAGATCGGCGTCCTAAGTCGAGTCCGCATATGCATAAGCAAAAATTGAATATACTTTGACTTGCGCTTTTTCTTACCAAAACACTTCAGTCAAAGTGGGGGCTTATAGTGGGAATATACACCCGAAAACATGGGCAAATTTTTTCCAAAATGTTTGCAAATTTTTCATGCATGCATATAGCTACAAATTTCAAAGCACACACAACGCATACAAGTTCAAATATTCAAACATACAAAAGCCAATCTTCAAAAAAAGTTCCAAACCAATTCAAGTTCCAAACCATACAACCATACAAATTCAAGTTCCAAACCGTACAAAACAATACAAATACAACCCAGCCTATGCAAAATCAACCCAGGCAAGCTGGAACTCGCTACCATGCAGGGTCAGTCCGAGTCATCATCAGCTGTAACATCAACCACAGGCTCCTTGTCCCTGTTTCGCCTCCTAAGGCCCTCCAGATCTCGATCCAGCTCTGTCCCAGGGGTACCAGGATCCTGCTCCGAGATACGAAGAGTGCCAGGAGAGGGATGAACTCCCTGCTGAGGAGAAGGATACTAATAAGGCGGCGGCATCGCCATGAACTGGTACAGCGCAAACATTTGAGCTTGACGCATCCTCTCCATCTCCAACCAGTAAGCCCATGAATCCGCACCCCAAGGCTCAGGACCACTCCCTCCGAAGTAGTAACCGGGAGGAGGAACAAAGAGACTCGAACTGCTTGCACCCCTAAACGAATGCCTGGTAGGACCAGCATGTACAAAAAGGGGCGGCTCCCCGATCAGCATCTGAATGCCTCTGATGAGTACCAGCACCGGACCCCTGTCCTAGGTCCAAGCTCGGTCCTTCCTGGCTCGAGGAAGACTGCACCTGAGGCTCCCTATCAACGGAACCTCTGCGGCCTCGATGACGCTCCTATACAAAATACAAATTTCAAGAATCAAAATCCAAAGTTCGAGTTTCCAGAATACAAATTTTAAAATCAAGAAAAGCACCTCTCTGTCCCGGCCAGAAAGCTTCTGGGTCAGTTTGACACAATACCTCTTCCAGGAATCAATCAAGAGCATCCATCGACGCACTCTCACCCGAGGCGCCTGCATACAAAATTCAAGATCAATTCCCAAATACAAGATTACAATCAGTTTCAAGAAAATGAAACAGTACTTACAGCTGCATAATGCTCAGGTACAACATCATATGATCCCCGTGCGAGTTCTCATGGCGGAGGACCCCATCAGCATAGGGGATGTCCTCATGATCAACCTCCTCCTCCTACATACAATCATACAATCATCCAATCATACAAGAATACAAGAATACAAGGTACAAAGTTCGAAAGCTCACCGGCAGTACGAAGCGTACTAGTGGAGCCAGCCTCCTCAGGAAGTCGTCATACCTACCCTTCCTTTGTAGAAAGTCCCTCCAAGAGCGGAAAACAACATCGCCCCTAGCATTCACATAGAGCCGGGCAAGCTCTTCATCCGACGCCAGCATGGACACCGGTGGTTCCTTGGGGACAAACCTATTCCCCGAACTGTGCTGAAGGGACACTCGCTCCCCCAGATACCACATGTGGCGATCACCCCTGGGAGCAAAAAAACCCGCCGCCCAGACAAGAAATGGGCACGAGCAGTCGAGGCAGGTACAGGCGCGTTAGCAAAAGGACGCCACACCACCTGCAAAGCAAACAACTCAGGCAACTATAGAAATACAAATACAAAAGAGCAAAATATTACTAAAATATTACCTCATCTGTAGGTAGAACTCTCCAAGCTCTGCGGGAGCGCGCCAGAGGCACCCTCCTGCGCACCGCTCCTATCCAAGAGGCAACATACGGGTAAGCCGCATCTCCAGTACGATCCGACTTCCAAAGTCGGAAAGTGCTCATATATCCAAATCTTTCAAAAAAGCAAGCAAAACATCAGGCAAGTTCAAATACAAACATACAAGTACAAGGCACAAAGTACAAGGAGTCTTAAATACCTCCAGCACACTCCATAGAGCAGCCATGCTCGGCTCTCTCTCCGGCGCAGTCCGGGAGGCCCACTTTATCTCGTACAAGAGGTGGCTATATGCCAAACCACCCTAGTTGTAGCTCGATACAGCTCTCAAGTCCTGCAAAATTGACAAGAATCTAATGTGCACCCGACTGTTCCAGCTCGCGGCCACCACCCTACTCACCAAAGCTAAGAGGAATAGCCTAACCCTCTGCTTTGCAGACACACCCACACCATGGATAGCGTCCGTAATCACCATCACGGAAGCGTGGGTGGCATCGTCTGTCAAGTCAACAACAAGGCCGAGCAAGTCCCTGGCAGCGGCCGAGCGCCACGTCAGCTCCGAATCAAAGGTCACGTTCCTCTCAGAAAAAGGAAGACCCATAATCATGGAAAACCCAAAAGGGGTAATGGTGATCTCCCCCCATGCCATATGAAAAGTGTTGGTGGTATCCCACCACCGCTCTAGCAAAGCCCATAGCCGGGGTTTGATCCCCCGTTCTCCTCGAAGTACCTCCCATGGCACGCCAGAAGTCAACCAGGCCCGTCTGCAACCAGATTCCCATAGCTTCCTCATCAGCATGGATGGCTTTAAAGGCCTTCTGAAGCTCCGCCAATGACCAGATGGTGCGAATGGCCTCTCCGTCGGCCTACATATAAACGAATCAGCTCAAAACCTATACAAGTACAAAATACAAATTCAAAGTACAAGACTCACCAAGCCAGCGCGAGGCCGCTGAGACAAGTGAAACTCCGGTCGAAATACCAAATCGGAAGGACTCCAACCAGTACCAGCAAAGGCAGGTGCACTCAGGGGAACCATACCCCCATCCGGTGCATTTACCGCAGCCGCTTCATCATCCGAAGCATCCTCCTCAGCAGCTCGAACCACCAAAGATTCGGCAAGCTTCCTCCGAGTATGACGAGGCATACTAAATCAAGCAGAGTACAAAGTGTCAAAATTCTAAACTGGGGGCTATCCTATACTAGCCCGTGCAAAAATCAAAATTCAGAGGCTATCCTATACTAGCCTGTACAAAGTCAAAAATTCAAACATCCCCAGTGGCAGTACTATTTCAGCTAGGGACCTCTAGTTCAAAATACAAGTGCTACACCAACGCCTAGGCTATCCACGCCGAAGCAGGCATACAAGTTCTACACCAACGCCTACTCTATCCACGCCGAAGCAGGTATACAAGTTCTACACCAACGCCTAGGCAATCCACGCCAAAGAAGGTATGCAAGTTCAACACCGCCTAGGCTACCCATGGGGAAGCCAGCATTCCAAAACTCTACAAACAACATCTAGGCATCCTAGCCTATTCTCTCCTGAGACCCCGCAAGGTCACTAGTGAGACTACTATCTAAAAATACTATGTACAAGATTCAAGAAAATTTTCAAAAGTTCAAATCTACAAGTTCCAACAGTTTCAGTCCAAGTGGCTATCAAACAATTCTCAACAAAATTGAAGAAGCTTAAGCATACAAGCATCATTCCAAAGTACGAGAAAATTCAAATCTACATGCAATCCTGGAGATTATTTGATAAGAAAAACCATGAAATACTTACATGGACAAGGCAAGAACAAGACCAAGGGAAGAGGCTAATCGACCATTGAGAGAGAAGAGCAAAGAATTCAAGAGAATGTACCTCAAAATGGCACGGGAAGGGGACCTTTTATAGCTCAACCCGGCGCCTGACGCCGAGGCCCGCGCTGGGCGTTGCCTGGTGCATGTGCAGAATCTGCCGCGCGCGGTGTCCCGTGCTGATTGCACGTCCTTTACTGCTACGGTCTTCCGCACCAAGCATCAAATGTCGCATCAGGCCATCTTTCGAAAATGCGGGTATACACTCGTATCTCCAAGTACCAACAGATGAATATTTCAAGGATACGAAGTCCAAAAAATACAACGACTCAGGCGTTCGACTCCCAACGAAAGTCAGCCGAAATTTTAAAATCTTAAGGGACAGTAAAAAGCGCTTATCCCCATCAAAGCACATCCCCAACGGATCAACTCCGTGTTTTCAAAATTCAAAAATTCAAGATTCAAAAATTCAAGATTCAAATTTTCGATGCCAAGCTCCGTCCCGAACCGAAGGCGGAAGAGTGCAAGTACAAATCGGAGTCATCACAACCGCACGGAGGTAGACTCTATCCTTTCTTCTAACGCCTATTTTGTGCAGGTAACGGCGTACAAAGAATGGTCTTGATCGCAGAACGTCTTAATCATTCTCCGTCCCTTTCGAAATACTTTGACTTGCGCTTTCCTAACCGAACGCTCAGTCAAAGTGGGGGCTTCTATAGACACCTAAATCGTGTCTCCCCTCTGGGATGATGACGATACCATTATCCTTACTAGGCAGTTGGAGAAACTACGTGCGGAAATTCCAATTTCTAAGAACATCTCCAAAATAAAAGATCTAAAATCCAACTCCCGAGGCCGTTCCCCTTCCGGAACTCGGTACAAAATACAATTTTCAAAAACCAATTTTAAAATACAAGTACAATCTCATCTAGTAGACCATTCCATTGATTTTACTAAGCCTTTTCCACTCAAAATCATATAACGCAAGTCAAATTCGGGCGCCGACCCACAAAACCGAGCAAGCCGGGCCTCGTCCCGTAAAACCGAAATTCAAAACCCGAAACGGCTTGTTTTTAGACGCAAAATCAAGTCTTAACCTCCAAGAAAACACTACGTACCAAGCATCGTACTATTCGTACGAAGGTACATCAATACAAGATAAATCACAGACGGAGCCCGCGTCCTTGTTTTGGCGGCATCCACCCACGTCACCAGCGCCCAGCGCTGCCAGCTGCGTGCTGCGCTGGCAATGGATGGCGTTTTGCAGCCATTTTTCCTATAAATACCCCATAATTCGCAGCATTAAGGGAGGCAGATTCAATATACAACTTCGTAATACAAAAATTACGCCTCAAATCCAAATCACAAAATCCTTCAAAAACACATACAAACTTCAAGTTCTAAGCAATTGGGAGCTCTAAAAGGAATTCTTGCCTAAACCTAAATAGGTAATTCCGAGTCCCACCATATTCAATCATGTTTCTTTGATTTTCCTATTTCAAAAATGACTAGCAAGTTGGCATTTTTACTACTAAAAATGTCACTTGCAACAATCATACATCTTTTCAAAATCCAAACTTTTCAAAATACAAAAATGCAAACTTTCAAGATTCAAGGATGTTCAAAGTTGTTTGCAATCACTTCTTTGAACTAGAATCACTTTCAAGTATGGAGTAATCAAAGATGACACATTTTTAACTTTTAAAGGTTTAGTCTTTTGAGATCCAAGACTCAATTTTTAAACATACAAGTTCAAATTTTCAAATTTCAAGATCCACAATGTTTAGGGTTGCTCATGACTACTTCCCTAAACTAGGATCCTTTCAAAGTAAGAGCACATCAAAGATCTAACCATTTCAACATTAAAAGGTCCAATCTTTGAGATTCAAGTCTCTTATGTTTCAATATTTCAAGTACAAGTTCAATATTTCAAGTTCAAGTTCAAGTATTTCAAGTTCAATATTTCAAGATTCAAACTTTCAAGTTCAAGTTCTATATGCAAAATATAGGATACTTTAGGTTGAGCAACTTCTCCCAAGTTGAGATTTTTGGCTTTGAATTCGTGTCGGGCGCACTTATTTTTAAGGAGCCGCTTGGCGTTCGAATCTCATGTGCCCAAGTACAAATTTCAATATCGCAATTTCAATTATGCACCTTTCAATATTGCAATTTCAATTATGCACCTTTCAATTCCGCAATTTCAATATCGCACTTTCGATTCCATAATTTCAATATCGCACTTTAAATTCCGCATCTTTACTTGCCTAGTCCTTCTAGGCAATGTGGACCTACTCCCTAGTCCATTTCTAGGGGGTCTTGTATTTACTAATTCCGCACTTATTTACTATTGTGATGTTGCTCTATTTTCTTTATCGCTTTCATCACCATACATGCTAAATACAACAAAATACAAGGTTACATCATGCTTAACAAAGATAATTTCTTGGACAAACCGATCTTAGGTTCCCTTAAATTAATTTTAAAGCAAAGTGACCACCATACAAAGTAGAGATTCAATTTGCTCTAAATTCAAACCCACATAGTCTAAGCTAGGGTATTTTTTCAAAAATGTTGTGTCACGTACTTCAATAATTTCTAAAGCTCGCGGAATAAACATCTCGTTCCCGTGCCCGGATCTCACCCATCCGTTTCGAAGATTCAAGTCTTATCCTAATAGAGTCATTTACGGTCTTTCCAAACATGACCCTAAACAATGTTTGGTAGCGACTCCTTCGAGATACAAAAATACGATGGTTTCTAAAAATCGCCCCCCTTGTAGGGAATTTCTTACAACAGAAAAATACCCCTACAGCTTGGATCTTACCTTATGTTCAGTAAGTAAGACGAAGCGACAAAGGAATGTGAATGCACACTTGTCTGAATGACAAGTGGGAGACTGAAGGAAATATGTCCTTCAACCAAGGTGCATTTAGTCTAATACCAAGGTTCAGATTAATTGCGAACAATTAATTTAGTAAGATCAAGTGATCGGAACATCTTCCTGAAGCAATGCTTCCGATCAGTGAGTTATAATGAATATTAAGCTCACAACTTACTCTTGACTGAACCTATAAGGTCACAACAATGGCATGTAACAGATCACCGGATTAAATGAATCGAAAATTCATTTAATAGCTTATCAGGAATTAGTTTGGAAAACATAAATATACGATATGACGTTGGATCGGAATCGTATATCGTATTGCGCATATTCTTAAGCTAGGCGAAACCAATAATCGTATAGTTCAACATTGGATCGTCAAGTACAATACGATAGATAATTGCCGTAAGGCATTGGACGCAAATACGAGAAGGCAACGCTGCCAGCGCAACGAGCCAAGGCGCGCAAGCGTGCAAGGCCCACTAGGCGTAGCAGCGAGCCAACGCGCACAAGGCCCATGCCTCGGCATGGCGCGCGCGCATGTGAGGAGTAGCAGCAACAACGCACACAGAGCGGCCCAAGGCCCAACGCCTGTATGGTGCGCGCGTATGGGCTTGCGTGTGCTGTCCAGTTCTTGCCTTCGTGGCTTGGGTGGTTACTATTATAACCTAAGGGTTATAATATTATTCTACACAGTTTTCCTAATCTAACACATTTCAGTTGACACACATCAAACCTTAAGGAGGAGAGAGAAACCCTAATTCCCTCTAAGCCTCCATGGATGTGTTCTTCCCCAAAGCACAAACTCTTGATTGATTGTCTAAGCTACGGTCATCAAGACAGATCTGATCATGTCGGTGAACCAAGTAGGGGAACGACAAGTGGAGTTCTAAGTTCGTGTTCGTTGACAGATTACTAGGGAAAATACGCTTCGAATGTAAGTTTGCTTAATCTGTGCTTTATACATGTTTCCTGGCTTTGGGGATTGTTTCCGCACACGTTATTATGATTAGCTGTATTCCCCTACAAAATATACTTCCACGGTCTCACTCATTTGATATTCTGAATTCTTATTAGGTTATGATACATATAAAGCATATATATTTCATGCGGAAAAACCAAAAATCCAGGAATCCAAATTAATTGCCACATAACAATTAGCATAATTTAGGATACATACTTATGTAGTGTGCCCTCCCTAGCTGCTCCCGAACCAAACAAGAACAAGTTTAGGACTTCAAGTTTCGTCCCTCCGTAGATAGTCCACATCACGTTCGGGTCCGCCTTAGATTTAATTAACTAGAATTCAACCTAAGGTTTTAAGTTATTCGAATATAATTTGTGGTAAATTATTAACTTTAGTTTTAACCTTAAAACTATATGAATACTTGAATTGATTGATTATAAATTGTGAATGCCATCACCTATTTATAGGGTAGGATTATCGGAACTAGAAACCTACTAGGATTTAATTAATCTAATCTTATTAGAATTAGATATTAATTAAAACTATTAAGTTAATGTTTAATTCGATAACTTACTCTAGTAGTTTTAGGAAATTAATCTTTAATCTAATCCTAATCGCTTAAGGATTCGATGCATGCACGAACTCAACGCACACACGCACGCACAACCCACGAGGGGCGCTGTGAGCGCGTGCGCGCAAAGTGCTCGACCCAGCAGCGCTGCAGCCCACGAATAGGCGTGCCAGCCTGCTGGCCTCGCTGGGCCTGGCCTTGCGCTTCGCTTGGCTGGGCCTTGCGATGCTTGCGGGCTGCCTTGCTGCCTTGCTGCGCGCGGGCTTTGCTAGGCGCAGGCCTGGCTTCGTGCTGGGCCTTGCGTCTAGAAAGCTCGTCCGATGTTCATTTCGTACGACGTGCTTTCGAATAATTTTCCGATTCCGGAATTCATTTCCGATTCTAACAATATTTCCATTTCGGAATTAATTTCCGTTTCGAACAAACATTTAATATTTCCGATTCCAGAATTATTTTCCGATTCCGATAATATTTCTGATTCCCAAAATATTTCCGTTTCCGGTAATATTTCCGATTCCCGCAATATTTCCATTTCCAATAATATTTTCCGATACGTACCATGTTTCCGTTTCCGGCAATATCATCGTTTCCGGAGTATTCATGATTTGTTGTTTGACGATTTCAGCTCCCACTGGAACCGAGATCCGTCGATTCCGAATATCCATAAATGGAGTATTTAATTCACGTACTATTTGTGTGACCCTACGGGTTCAGTCAAGAGTAAACTGTGGATTAATATTATTAATTCCACTTGAACTGAAGCGGCCTATAGCTAGACATACAGTTCACATGATCTCACTGAATTATTAACTTGTATAATTAATTAATACTGGACCGCATTTATTAGACTTAGCATTGAATGCATACTGGGACCAAGGGCATTATTTCCTTCAGTCTCCCACTTGTCCTTAGGGACAAGTGTGAATTTCCTAATTCCTTTGTCTCTTGATGCTTGGTCATGAACATAAGGTAAGAGTTGTCATCTTTATTATGTCTAGAGGTATTTCTCGGTTTCAGAGTTCAATTGATCAAATAAACAGATAATCATAGCCTATGATTCTTCTAACCACGGCCATGCATTTTACAGTTTCTAGCTCTCCGAGTGGCCTTATACAACTTTCGGCATCTCATCCCGATTTATGGGAGGACAATCCCAATCTTGCGATCTTGAGATTAGACTTCGTTTGATAGGTGATTACCTGAGCGTTGCCGTTATAGCCTCCTTTTACAGTGCGACGGTTCACAACGTCAAAGTAAGCAGTTCTCAAACAAGTAATCTCAAATCACTCAGGTATTGAGGATTAGTTTCTAATAATTTTAATGAAATTTACTTATGACAGATTTTCATCTCTTACAGTAAAGTTTCATAGGTCTGTCCGATACTAGTCTTCCCATGTCCACATAGTTCAAGAAACAGAACTACTAGTCATCTTGCATTCTAGTCGTCTAGCGTTTTCTATGCGTCCATCTTTATTGAAAACTCCGACCAGGAACCATTTTCAACTTATGACATTCAAGATCACTTGATAGACATTTCTTAGTTACAGGACTGGTCCTGACAGTCTATCTTGAATATATCGTCAAATTGAAGAGACTCATCATTTAATAAACCACAAATGAAATGGAAAAATGAATTTTATTCATTTATATGAATGGTTAACCAATAATGTTTTACAAAGTATTAAACTCTAAAACTTTAAAACATTAAATAAGGACATCAAAGCCATTCTCCAATATGCTTGATTCCCATAGCTGCAGTGTGCGAGTTGTGCTTCGCTTGCGGCAGAGGTTTAGTTAATGGATCTAAGATGTTGTCGTCAGTTCCAATCTTGCTTTTCTCGACTTATTTTCTTTCAACGAACTCTCATAGAAGGTGTAATCTACGAATTACATGCTTGACTCTCTGGTGGTGTCTAGGCTCCTTTGCCTTTGCAATAGCTCCGTTATTATCACAATATAGAGCTATTGGTCCTTTAATGGAGGGGACTACATCAAGTTCACCTATGAACTTCCTTAGCCAAATAGCTTCCTTTGCTGCTTCATGTGCAGCAATGTACTCCGCTTCAGTTGTAGTATCCCCAATGCTGCTTTTCTTAGCACTTTTCCAGCTTACTGCACCTCCGTTAAGGCAGAAGACAAACCCAGACTGTGATCTGAAATCATCCTTGTCGGTTTGGAAACTTGCGTCCGTATAGCCTTTAACAATTAATTCATCATCTCCACCATAGACCAGGAAATCATCTTTGTGCCTTTTCAGGTACTTCAGAATATTCTTGGCAGCAGTCCAATGTGCCTCTCCTGGGTCTGACTGGTATCTGCTCGTAGCACTAAGTGCGTACGTAACATCCGGGCGTGTACATATCATAGCATACATTATTGAACCAATCAATGATTCATATGGAATCCCACTCATTCGTCTATGCTCATCTAGTGTTTTTGCGCACCGAGTCTTGCTTAGAGTCATTCCATGAGACATGGGTAGGTAGCCTCGCTTGGAGTCGGCCATATTGAACCTTTCAAGCACCTTATTGATATAATTTCTTTGACCAAGTCCAATCATCTTTTTAGATTTATCTCTGTATATCTTGATGTCCAGTATGTACTCTGCTTCTCCTAGATCCTTCATCGAAAAACGTTTCCCAAGCCAAATCCTGACAGAGTTCAACATAGGAATGTCATTTCCGATAAGTAATATGTCGTCGCCATATAATACTAGAAATTAAATTTTGCTCCTACTAACCTTCTTGTATACATAAGATTCGTCTGCGTTCTTGATGAAACCAAAGTCACTGACTGGTTCATCAAAACGTATATTCTAGCTACTTGATGCTTGCTTCAATCCGTAGATTGATTTCTTAAGCTTGCATACCTTTTTAGAATTCTTTGGATCCTCAAAACCATCAGGCTGTGTCATAAACACAGTTTCTGTTAAAACGCCGTTTAAGAAAGCGGTTTTGACATCCATCTGCCAATTTCGTAATCGTAATATGCAGCGATTGCTAACATTATCCGAATAGACTTTAGCATTGCAACTGGTGAAAAAGTTTCATCGTAATCCACACCGTGGACTTGCCTGTAACCTTTTGCAACCAATCTAGCGTTGAGAACTTCTAGTTTCCCATCCTTGTCCTTTTCAGTTTGAAAACCCATTTGCTTCCTATGGCTTGGTAGCCATCTGGCAAATCGACCAAATCCCAAACTCGGTTTTCAGACATAGAGTCTAATTCAGATTGCATGGCTTTTTGCCATTGCTTGGAGCTAGGGCTCGTCATAGCTTGTTTGTAAGTCGCAGGTTCATCACTTTCAAGTAATAGAACTTCATGGCTCTAGTTCGTTAAAATACCTAAGTACCTTTCCGGTTGAGACCTATATCTCTGCGATCTACGCGGGGTTACATTTCTAGATGGTCCTTAATTCTCATCAGATACTTCTAAAGATCTTTGAGTTTCATCCTGAACGTCATCTTGAGAATTCTCTAGAGTTTGTTGTTCAACTCGAATTTCTTCGAGGTCTACTTTTCTCCCACTTGTCATTTTGGAAATGTGATCTCTTTCCAAAAAGATACCATTTCGAGCAACAAACACCTTGTTCTCAGATGTATTGTAGAAGTAATACCCCTTTGTTTCCTTTGGATAGCCCACAAGGATACATTTGTCAGATTTTGGTTGAATTTTGTCTGAAATTAATTGTTTGACGTATACTTCACATCCCCAAATCTTAAGAAAAGACACATTTGGAGGCTTTCCAAACCATAACTCATATGGAGTCTTTTCGACAGCTTTAGACGGAGCTCTATTTGTAGTGAATGCAGTTGTGTTTAGTGCATGTCCCCAAAATTCTATTGGATGTGCGGCCTTACCCATCATTGATCTAACCATGTCTAGCAAGGTTCTATTCCTCCGTTCTGACACACCGTTCCATTGAGGTGTTCCAGGAGGAGTCGATTCTGAAAGAATTCCATATTCTTTCAGATGGTCATCAAATTAATAGCTCAGATATTCACTGTCTCTATCAGATCGTAGTGCCTTAATCTTCTTGCCTAATTGATTCTCTACTTCACTCTGAAATTCCTTGAATTTGTTAAAGGATTCAGACTTATGCTTCATTAGGTAGACACAACTATATCTACTGAAGTTGATGTGGGTAAAACTACCCCGCCTATGTGGCCCAATCGCAACGACACGTGGCACAAAGTTGCTTACTTAACAGCCACCTAGGATTCAGCAAATGATGATGTATGGCTGAGTTTAATGTACAACTCCCTTTAAAAGCCCATGGCCCATAGGGAATGTTATGATAGTAACACTTGTCAAATTATAGTAAACCAGCCAATCATGTAAAACCCTTCTAGGGTTTCCCCCCCAAAAGGGGGAGACTATAAATACACTCAATTCCCAAGGAATTGATACACAAGTTCCTAGATAGAGAAACATCCTTTAATTTCATATAGTTAATGCTTTCTTTTCATTAAGTACTTCTTGCCCAAAAACCCTAATCTTACTTAAGCATCGGAGGGAATATTCCTACCGGAATATTCTTGTTTTGTAGGTAAGCCGCCGACGTGGACTGGACTCGACTCTACGTGGAACCTGATACCTCCTCGTCATCCACCATCGGAAAAAATCCCATAATATTTGGCGCCGTCTATGGGGAGGTAAGGTAAAATGGTAGACGTCCAGCACTTCGGAGACGAAATCGGCGAGACCACGATGAATGGTGACCGTCCTCCTCGAGGGAGGGACGAGAGAAGTAACCAATCTGTGGGGCAGGACGGCCGTCCTGAACCTCCTCCCGAACCACAACCTGAGCAAGTCCAGGTGGAAGATGAGACGGGTCAGCCTTCATTTCCTCCAGGTGGTCACATGAGGGCTGACGCTGATACAATCATGGAAGAGAACCTAGACCTGCCGGTGTCTGCTGGGCAACTCAAAGATAGTCTAGCCGGATTTAAGGCGCAGATGGACACACTCCAAGATGAGATCAAGACCATCCGCTCTCGGTCTCATGGGACGGGGATTCCATTCTTTAATGGGCTTACTCGGTCTAATGTCTGGCGGCAAGACCATGCTCGAAATGACGACCGAGACAGACGCTTTGACAGAACTAGGACTTCTTTCCAGCCAATGGCTCCGCGTCGAATTCTAACAACGCTCGGCCTGAACCTGGACCATCCAGAAGAGTACCAGTCATTCTGCTAGATAGGCTTCAGGAAAACTGAGCTCTCAGATACAGGTTCCACCACTGTCATGCAGGATTCACCCCTTGCTACTCCTTCGCGCCGTCTCACCAGGACCCATGTCAGTCGCGCGGATAGCGAGCGGCGTAGAACATCCCAGGGTAGAAGGAAAGATCCGATATGCCATATTCAACAGGGGTTAGCCGGCCTCATCCTCGACTACACCACCCCATTCTGTGCTGACATTATGAATGCTCCCAAAGAACCTAAGGTGAAGTCACCATCTATTGACGCTTATGATGGCACCTCTGATCCTGACGTACACCTTTTGGCCTATCGTCATCACATGTATGTCCAGGGGACTACTGATGCAACCTGGTGCAAATACTTCCCGTCCACTCTGAAAGGGGTTGCCTCGAAATGGTTTGAGAAGTTGCCCGCTGGAACGATCAACACTCATGCAGAACTGGAGTTGTTGTTTTCTGCAAGGTTTATGGCTTATAAAGAGGAAAAGAAGACGAGCATGCATTTGGGCCGAATACAGCAAGGGAAAGACGAATCTTTGCGTAGCTATGTGTGACGTTTTAATTTAGAGTCAGGACAGATTCCAGACCTACCTGATGGGGTGGCCTTTGATAAATTCTTTAGGGGACTTAAGAAGGGTTCCTTTAAGTTTAACTTGTAAAGTAGAGTGTGAGAACTATGGCCGATGCTTTGGATGAGGCCGAGTCCTTTATCCATGCCACCGATATATGTTCCGTCCCCAAGGAATCCAAGGGAACTGAGACTACAGACCATCCTCAGCGCAAGGACAAGACAGATAAAAAGACCAACCGTCCGAATGGGACGTGGGCTATTGAAAAGAAGGGATATCAGGGTAACACCTCCCAAGGGCAGAAGAGAGGACGACCCTACAACAAAGAGAGGTTTCAGTATAACACTGACCTGTACACGATACTGCTAGACGTCAGTGATAGATATGAGATTGATCGTCCGTTCCCTATGAAGTCGCTGGTAGAAACCAGAGACAACTCCCTTACTATAAGTTCCATTGTGATGTAGGGCACGAAAAAAAATATTGCAAGAGTCTGCGTAGAGCTCTTGATGGATTAGCCGCCAAAGGATTTCTGAAATCATATCTTAGCACGAGCACAGGGGGAAGTGGTGAAAAGTTCTACCAGAAAAGTAAGTCACTGTCATATCGACGTGATGACAATGACACTGATCCAGAATTTGTGGTTGTCATCTCAGGAGGCCTAGCCGCTGGAGGCCCAACGATGAGAGGGAAAAAAGATTATGCAAGCCGATTGGGGCAGGTAATGTTGTCAGGAAAAGCCCCAATGGATCACTTTCCCAAGGTAGAGATTTGTGACGCAGACAGAGGAAAGATAGCCACCCCTCATGACGATCCCTTGGTCATTGAGCTAAAAGTGGCAAACCTCAAAGTAAGGCGTATCTTAGTAGACACGGGGAGTTCGTCAGACATCATCAGTACATCTTGTCTGAATCGTCTCGAACATGATCCTAAGACAATTGAAAAGATACATTATCCCATCATTGGATTCGGAGGCGGCATAATTCATCCCCAAGGGATAATCACTCTGCTCTTACGAGTGGGAGGCCGGCATCAGAGTAAGAACTTGAACGTCCGATTTTTGATTCTGAAGGATCTCACTGCGTACAATATCATCTTGGGACGTCCCACTTTGAATCAGGCCAAAGCAGTAGTCGTCACCCATCTTATGCTTATGAAGTATGTCTGTGATAAAGGCCAAGTCGGCACTATCCATGATGATCAACAACTAGCAAGGGATTGTTATCTCACTACACTAAGTCTCGAGGCTTGGGGAGGCAGCAAAGCTGATGAAGTTAGAGCAAGTTCAAAAAGAAAACTAGACGAGATAGAAGATGAAGTCAAGAAAGAAAACTTTACCATTGCCACAGCCCACATGGAGACAAGACGGCCTGAGCCGTTGGCGGTCATTATTAAATCATCCTTGACGAGGCACGTCCAGATAGGACGGTGCCATTCGGGGTCTCTCCTGACGATCAGCTTGGGGAACATCTGGTCACCCTCCTGAGAGAGTTCCAGGACATCTTTGCTTTCGTTGTGGAGGAGATGCCGGGCATCGATCCAAGTGTGGTTTTCCACAAGCTCAATGTAGATGAGTCCTTAAAACCTGTTCGTCAGAAGAAGAGAAATCATGGGGAAGCTAGAAATAAAGCCGCAGCTGAGGAAGTTCAGAAGTTGTTAGATGCTAGGTTCATTCGGCCAAGTCAATAACCGGATTGGGTAGCAAATGTGGTGTTGGTGCCAAAGCCTAATGGATCCTGGAGAATGTGTGTGGACTACACGGATTTAAACAAGGCCTGCCCAAAAGACAGCTTCCCCCTGCCCAAGATAGACCGGTTAGTAGACTCAACGGCTGGTCATGCCATGATGTCCTTCATGGACGCCTATTCTCGCTTTCACCGGATTCCCTTATGGCCAGAGGATCAGGAAAAAAAGTCATTTGTTACTGAGCAAGGCTTGTACTGTTACAAAGTAATGCCGTTCTTGGTATTCCTTATTGATGAAAGGGGAATTGAGGCCAATCCTGACAAAGTTCAAGCAGTAATAGATATGTCGTCGCCGAAATCAGTAAAGGAAGTCCAACGCCTGACTGGATGTCTAGCGGCCCTAGGACGGTTCTTATCAAGAGCAGGTGACAAGTGCCATTATTTCTTTGGCACAATCAAGAAAAAGAGAGAATTTGAATGGACTGAATCGGCAGAAACTGCCTTCGTCCGATTAAAGGAACATCTCCACACCTTACCACGGCTTGTCAGTCCTCTTCAAGGGGAAACTTTGTATGTATATCTGGCCATCTCCGAGTGGTCCTTGAGTGCTGTGTTGTTGACAGAAAGAGAGGGAGTGCAACTCCCCGTCTATTTTGTGAGCCAAGTCCTGCAAAATGCCGAACTGAGATATCCTTCAATTGAGAAATTTGCACTTGCTTTGTTTATGGAAAGCAAAAAGCTGCGTCCCTACTTTCTGGCACACAAACTGGTGGTATACACAGACCAACCCTTGAAACAGCCGCTTACTAAGCTAGACGCTGCCGGGCAAATGCTCAAATGGGCAATTGAGCTGAATGCATTTGATATCTCATATGAACCTCGAAAGGCTATCAAGGGGAAAGCATTTGCCGATTTCATTGCAGAGATGACTAGGCCAACTTTTTAGAAGAATGTGGTGACCCGCTGGACGGTATATGTAGATGGGTCGTCCACCCTGAACGGATGTGGAGCCGACATAATATGCCAATCCCCTGAAGGAGACAAGTACGAGTATGCCATGAGATTCAACTTCCAAACATCTAACAATGAGGCTGATTATGAAGCTCTGCGAGCCGGCATAAAAATGTGTAAAGCTGCCGGATCTCAAGAAATACTTGCTTTTTCTGACTCACAGCTCATTGTAAGTCAAGTAAATGGAGACTATGAGGCAAGAGACCCCAACATGATCAAATACATGCAAGCTGTGCGTCAAGAAATAGAACATTTGAAGAGTTTCGAGGCTAAGCAGATTCCCATAACAGAGAACAATCAGGTCGACGCCCTGTCTAAATTAGCTAGCTCAGCTTCAAGTGATACTCCGCGTCATGTGTTTTTGGAAGTGAAAGAAAGACGAAGCATTGAACAAGAGTTATGTGCTCCTGTGGTAGCTATCCTTGACCGGTCGTCAACTTGGATGGATCCTATCATTGCATATAAAGTTGACGGTTCGCTTCCAGACGACTCAAGTCTAGCCGCCAAAATTCAGAAGAAAAGTTCTTGGTTTGAATGGTGGAATGGAGTTTTGTATAAGAAGTCATTTTCCAGACCCCTCATGCGGTGCGTCACTCTAGAGAAAGGGAAGGAAATCCTGGATGACCTACATCAGGGATTATGTAGCTCCCATATCGGAGGACGGGCTTTAGCTGAAAAAGCCCTACGAACTTGTTATCACTGGCCCACTCTGAGAGAAGACGCCTTGGCCATGGTGCAAAAGTGTGACAAGTGGCAACGATTTGCTCATCTCATTCACAGGCCGGCTCACCCTCTCACCCCTATTCTGAGCCCCATTCCGTTTGCCAAGTTGGGAATGGACTTGTTAGGACCATATACATCAGCCCCTGGAGGCCGGCGCTACATAATTGTAGCCGTTGACTACTTCACCAAGTGGGTGGAAGCAGAAGCCCTTAAAAACATAAGGACTAGTGATGTAAGGGCGTTTATCTGGAAAAATATTATGACTCGCTTCGGAATACACAAGCTATCGTCTTTGACAATGGGCCTCAGTTTGAGACGCCTAAGCTGAAGGAATGGTTAACAGACCACGGCATACACAGCTGCTTTGCTTCTGTAGGACGACCCCAAGCCAATGGCCAGGTTGAAGCATTTAACAAGATAATCTCTGAGGGAATCAAAAAGAAAGTGGACGAAGCTAAGGGTCTGTGGGCTTATGAGCTGCCAAATGTCTTGTGTTCAATCCACACCACGGCTAAGAACTCCACCGGCGAAACCCCGTTCTTACTAGCCTATGGTGCCGAGGCCGTACTACCCATAGAAATGTGTGAACCTACACTGAGGGTCATGCTATATGACGAGAATGCCAATTGGGAAATGATGAAGTTAGCCCTGGACTTTTTACCTGATGTAAGAGGAAATGCGGCATTGAGGCAACAGTTGTACAAGATAAGGATGGCGAGGGAGTACAACAAGAAATTCTCTAAAAGAGTGCTCAAGGTAGGGGACTTTGTTCTCCGGAAAATGGAGTCTGTGGTACGAGCCAATGAACAAGGCAAGCTGACGCCCACTTGGGAAGGACCCTATGAGATCTATGATGAAGTCAGGGATGGAACCTATCGCATTAAAGACATGCAAGGCCGACCTATTATGCGCACCTGGAATGCAGACAAACTCAAGAAATATTTTTTCTAGGATGTATTCTGATTTCGTCTTTTATGGAAGAATCGGTTGCCTAGAAAATGACCTCTAACGGTCCTGATAGGGTGGTAACCTCTCTTGTAACCGGCTAAATTTGCGTTACAAAGTATAAATAATACTACTCTACTTGTTTCGTACTATTTATTACTCGAACGTCAAACACTAAGTTATCTAACATATGCATGCACAAAGCCTAATCGAATAAAGGCCTAAGAAGTGGCCCCAGATTAGCAAAACGTTGCCAAGCCTAATTGATTGAACCCTAAGGAATGGCCCAGATTAGCATAAATATAGGCTAATCACCTATCAAAATTATGGAAACCCTTCTCTTAAAACGAACGTCTACTATCCACAGGAAAATAGGATTACTCCTATATGCCGCGGCATAAAACATACCGCACCCATTTTACGACGGGGGAAAACCCCCAAAGCAATCATCATTTTCTTAAAACTAGTTTATTCTTCAATGGAAAATAGGATTACTCCTATATGCCGCGGCATAAAACATGCCGCGCCCATTTTACGACGGGGCAAACCCCCAAAGCAATCACCGTTTTCTTAAAACAAGTTTATTCTTCTATGGCAAATAGGATTACTCCTATATGCCGCGGCATAAAACATGTCGCGCCCATTTTACGACGGGGGCTAACCCCCAAAGCAATCATCGTTTTCTTAAAACGAGTTTATTCTTCTATGGCCAATAGGATTACTCCTGTATACCGCGGCATAAAACATGCCGCCCCCATTTTACGACGGGGGCAAACCCCAAAAGCAATCATCGTTTTCTTAAAACGAGTTTATTCTTCAAAGGCAAATAGGATTACTCCTATATGTCGCAGCATAAAACATGTCGCGCCCATTTTACGACAGGGCAAACCCCCAAAGCAATCATCGTTTTCTTAAAACGAGTTTATTCTTCTATGGCAAGTAGGATTACTCCTATATGTCGCGGCATAAAACATGTCTCGCCCATTTTACGACGGGGGCAAACCCTCAAAGCAATCATCATTTTCTTAAAACGAGAGTATTCTTCAATGGAAAATAGGACTACTCCTATATGCCGCGGCATAAAAAATGCCGCGCCCATTTTACGACGGGGGCAAACCCCCAAAGCAATCATCGTTTTCTTAAAACGAGGTTATTCTTCTATGGCAAATAGGATTACTCCTATATGCCGCGGCATAAAACATTCCGTGACCATTTTACGACCGGGGCAAACCCCCAAAGCGATCATCGTTTTCTTAAAACAAGTTTATTCTTCAAGGGCAAATAGAATTACTCCTATATGCCGCGGCATTAAACATGCCGTGCCCATTTTACGACGGGGGCAAACCCCCAAAGCAATCATCGTTTTCTTAAAACGAGTTTATTCTTCAAAGGCAAATAGGATTACTCCTATATGCCGCGGCATAAAACATGCCGCGCCCATTTTACGACGGGGGCAAACCCCCAAAGCAATCATCGTTTTCTTAAAACGAGTTTATTCTTCTATGGCAAATAGGATTACTCCTATATGCCGCGACATGAAACATGCCGTGCCCATTTTACGACGGGGGAAAACCCCCAAAGCGATCTTCGTTTTCTTAAAACGAGTTTCTTCTTCTATGGAAAATATGATTACTCCTATATGCCGCGGCATAAAACATGCCGCATCAATTCTACGACGGGGGCAAACCCCCAAAAAAGAACCATCGTTTTCTTAAAACGAGTTTATTTTTCTAAGGCACACAGGAATGTTCCTACTTGCCATAGTGTAAGAAAGGCCGTGATACCAAAAGCCGCTCAAACAATCCCCATACCCAAGTTCAGCGGCAATCATACTGATTGATTGACTTGCGTCAATCAATCAACTAAAATAAACTTGGGTATGGGAGTCCTTTCCAGAGACTTAAGAACACCTGCTATGGGGCACAATGATAGACGTCCAATAACATACAAAACATACAATAGAGAAGGCGTTCAAAAGTCTCAAAGTGAAAACAATAAATATAAAAAGGTGACCAATCACCACATGTCTGCGCTAATAACGGCGCCAAATCCAGCAAAAATTAAAAAATTATCCAAACAAACGCCCCAGGCGTCAAATAGAAATAAAAATTATTCATTACAGCCGCTTCAGGCGCCATAAAAACTGATTTTGATTTTGATGAGGAGAAGTGGAGTTAGGGCCCAGTAGGACGAGCAGCGACAGAGTTGGCAGAGGTCGATGTGCCCACACCATTTGGACCATCGACAGCAAGCTTTGAGGTTGGCTGACCTAAAGTCCCCTCCTCCTGAGCCGGTGAGTTCACCTCCTCACTTTCGGCATCGGAATCCTCAAACACGGGAGGAGGAAGACCTTGTTGCTCGGCGGCAATGATTGCACCCTGCTTTTGAATTTGCCGTTCAAAGCAGGGGAATGAGAAGTCCTCCATGCAGGCGTCCCAGGCTCGGCTAGTCCTTTCTCTCACCTCCTCCGCAACCAACTTAGCCTCAGCCTTGACCTGAGAAACCTCGGCCTGAGAAGCCGAGACCATCTCTTCAAGACTAGCCACCTGCTGACGCAAGCTTGCAGCTTCCTTCACCTTGGACTTGGCTTCCTGGAGGAACGACTAGGCAGAAAGGGCTTCGGCATTGAGAGTCTCAATAGCAAGAACTTGTTCATTAATTTTGATCAAGCACCGCTTCTTGTCGCTCCTCAGGATGGCCAACTCTTTGCTCTGAGCGTCGATGGTCTCCTGTATCTCTAGCCGAACCTTCTCCAACGTCGCCATGGCATAGTCACCGGCGTTGGTGGCCTTATGCACCTGCCGCTGAAGCTGACTGGTGACGTCAGCAGCTCGCCAGCGTTTAAAGCCCTCGGCCTTAATAAGCAGCTGCGAGAAAAATATAAGTGAGAAAGGATAATAACCTCTAAGTACAAGAATGAAACGACAACAAAAGTTGGACGCTTACATCCAGAAGAACTGCCTGCATAGCCCCAAACTGCGCATCCGCCGCCGGAGGGAATTGCTCCACATATTCCTTCGGCACAGCTTTAATCACCGACGAGATGATCTTAGCCTTATCTCGGGACGAGAAATGCCGAGACGGAGGAATATTGCGGATTTCCTCATCCAATGCCGCCAGCCGGCCAGAAGCTGTACAAAAGAAAAGTGGGAGTTTACAAAAGTACTTAACCAGGAAAACAACTAAACTTGAAAAATCCAACACCTACCTGGATCGTCGCTCCCCCGGGGATGAGGACGAGGCGCTTCCGTAGTCTGGGCCGCCTGAGCCGATGGTTGATCGTCCTCACCATCGAGGATCTCAACCGGCGTAGGTGAAGCGACCCTCTTGCTGGGACCGGCTCCTCCTCTAGCGTCCCCCCGCTTGGTCGAACCCTACGGAGGAGGATGCTGCCGCAAAGGAGTCACGGCCATGGGAACGACCTCCACTGGAGAATCAGTCGACTTCTCCGGTACGTCCTCCTTTTTGGGACGCCTGATCCCCTCCTTGACTTTTGGACGCTTCCCTGCAGTAGAGGCATCCTTGTCTTCGGCCTTGCGCTTCGGGCCGGCCGGACCCTTCTCGCCCTTCTGTAATAACGGAAAAGGCAGCATAAAGAAAAATGTCGAGCCAACATATCAAAGTTAATAAAAATAGACAACTTACTTTCGCTGGAGCGCTTCCAACGATCCCTTTCAGCTTCTGGTCAACCATTGGAGTTAACCACTCCTTGGTGCTAATTCCTCCTTTTTCCTGGGCCGGGAGCTTAGACATGGCAACGGCTGCAAAAGAAGATTTTTACACCAATTAGTTAGCAAATCATATCTAACACACAAAAGCAGTAATGCCTCGATACCTGGGTCTAACCCATGATCTAAACCAGCCCCCGCCAAGAACACTGGGTCCTCGAACTGAGAAAATGACGGGAGCCAGGATTTAGGGATGTTCAAATTTTTAGTCTGCATCGTCACAGACTCAACCTGAAAGTGGACAGCGATCTGATCCCACTCCTGCGCCGTCAAGGCCGGCAACTCCTCATTTCCCCCGGCAAAGCGAGGATCCAACTGCCAGCGTCTAAACTTCAGCTCCGCCTCCTCGTCCGCGGTCTATATAACCACCCATCTCATCCTCCAGAAATGATGTTTTGACGGCTTGTCAAAGGTAGTTGCATGCGCACCAACCTAAGGAAAGCATTAAAAGACGGCCTCAGGCCCAACAACTCATATTTAGCAACGTACCCCAGTACGATCGTCCAAGAATTGGGTGACAATTGGCAAAGACCAATGCCTTATCCATCCAACACTTCCTCTACGAAAGGTTGGACAATAAAACGTAAACTACTCTTGAAAGCTCCAGCATACAAAGGAAATTCACCTGGGCCCACGTCAAAAATGGTGGACGCCTCACTTTCAGGAAATCTCATCTCATAGCCAGGGCCAGTATTCATGCCAGCGGCATAATTCTCCCCATGTTTCTCCAACCACTTTAACCATTTATAGAAACCTGCTAAAAATAGTAGCTGCCGTAAAAGGTAATTGCTAAAAGTAGTAAGAATAAAAAGATAGAAACCTGTCAGAAATAGGCGTTGCACTCCAACATAAATCCTAAAAGAGATAGAAATTGTAAAAGGAATTCTATTCCTATCGCAATTCGATAAAAGAGTTAACGTATTAATTAAACTCATAACGAACCTAGAGCTCGTAAAGGGCCCAGACGCATTCCGTCGTAAATTGATACGCACCAAATAACTCGGATTAAGTCTATTAATGGACTCCGTACTCTAGAGTCCAACCTGACAAAGAATTCTGCCCAGATCCTATTTTCAACGCTCAGCCCTGGGCGCCGAAATCTTTAACGCCTAGTGCTGGGCGCCGAAAATACCTGGGACGGATTCTTTTCCTAATCCGTTTCGTATTCATATTCCTGAAAATCTATCTTTCTACGCCAATTTTTCCTATAAATAGACCCCTAAAGCCGACGTGAAAAGAACGACACAACACACAATTCATAATCTGAGTATTGACTCCAACCCTAAGCCTAAGCCTCACGCTGCAAAATCGATCCCGCGTTTTGTCGCAATCGACCTAAAAGTCGAACAGAACGTATCCTGTCCCCTGTAGCTGATGAATTAAGCCTAAATACTGGAACACTGCTCAGAAACCCGAGATTCGTTAAATAAAAGGAGAAATAGCAAAGCCAAGTGGTTAGTTTTCTGAGAACCGTGACGCACCTCTCAAGGGTGCGTCGTAATGTGTCCCTTATATGATTTAATCGCTTTCATCACCCTTTTATAAAATTTTAGAAACTATTAACTTGATTAGTCTATCACGCCTAATAAGATAATACCTTGGACAATTGAATTATCATGCTAGGTACCTTAAATCAATCTAAATAAGATAATCACGATCGACTTAGTATTATGTGTTGCATATTGCTAAAATCAATTCAGAATAGTTTAATAGTTTAAACGCATGTCCCTTCAATTATTTATGCTGAGCTAGTAAGGATAACTTGCCTTTGGAGTTATCGATGATCACTCCTCTCGGTAGTTACAGTCCCCCGAACTCTCAATCTCTGCCCTGCGGGAGTACGTTGAGCGATCCCCACACCAGGGATCACAAGGGAACCTATGGCCGTCGTGGTCGAACATAATTGCACTCCCTTTATGTCACGATAACCGGGTTTTGTCAATTTTTCTCATTGTCGTTAAAAACTGAATGGCGACTCCTATATTACTAGTCGATTGGGTGTAAACTCACAGGAAATATAACTACACTTGATCTGACGACGTCACGCCCACGAGGGTCGAGGTCATGCATTTGCCTCGTGCTTTTTCGACCCCCTCACAGTGGCGACTCTACTGGGGAACGTTAATGAAATATTCGTGCTCGTAGGTAATCAAAATAGCCGAACGGTGAAACGATCCTACTTCGCGTTTATTTCCTTATCAAGTTGGGACGACCTGAAAATCAGCATATTAATGTGAACGGACAGAACCGCATAACGAATCTCGGCTCCCTTGGCATGTTTCATCTCGGGAGTTGGGACTAAGGATACCCATCGCCAACTGGGGGGGGTGCATACACTTCGAATTTTGTCCACTCGGCACTTTTCGCTAGTAGTACACCCGTCCCAAACCCAATCTCTCGCCCACTAAGATCCCTCTCATTGGTGCATGCCCCCTTGGCTTACATCGTGATTGGCCTCTTGGGACGAAATTCGTCTGTTGAATGCACTACCTCAACCGGGGCATGTGTTGGATCTACGATAGAAGCGGTACCAAGCCAGGCGCAAATATTACCCATAGAAGCCTATCATAAACTACGTGACATATTGTGAGGGGGTCGAAAAAGCACGAGGCTAATGCGTGACCTCGTCCCTCGTGGGTGTGACTATTCTTTTATTCAATCAAGTGTAATTGGATTTCCTGTGAGTATACACCCAATTGACTAGTAATATAAGAGTCGCCATTCAGTTTTTAACGACAATGAGAAAAACTGACAAAACCCGGTTATCGTGACATAAAGGGAGTGCAATTACGTTTGACCACGACGGCCGTAGGTTCCCTTGTGATCCTTGGTGTGGGGATCTCTCAACATACACCCGCAAGGTAGAGATTGAGGGTTCGGGGGACTGTAACTACCGAGAGGAGTACTTCGCTCGTCGATAACTCCGGAGGCAGGATATCCTTACTAGCTCAGCATAAATAATTGAAGGGACATGCGTTAACTATTAAACTAATCTGAGTTGATTTTAGCAATATGCAACATATAATACTAGATCGATCGTGATTATCTGATTTAAGTAGTATTAAGGGACCTAGCATGATAATCCAATTTCCCGAAAATATTATATTTGTTAGGCGTGATAGAACAATCAGATTTAGTTAGTTTAACAGTTCATAAAAAGGGCGAGGAAAGCAGTTAAATCATCGAAAAGGGACACATTACGACGTACCCTTGAGAGGTGCGTCACGGTTCTCAGAAAACTAACCACTTTGACTTTGCTATTTCTCCTTTTTATTTAACGAATCTCAATTATGGGACAAGATACGTTCTGTTCGATTTATGGATCGATTGCGACAGAACGCGTGAACAGTTTCGCAGCGTGAGACTTAGGCTAAGGGTTGTAGTCAATACTCTGAATATGAATTGTGTGTTGTGTGTCTTTCACGTCGAATTTAGGGTTGTATTTATAGGGAAGAGTTCGTGGAAAGATAGAATTGCAGAGTTCTAATCCATAAAGAATTAGGAAAAAACACGTACCCAGGTACTTTCAGCGCCCAGGCCTGGGCGCCGAAGATTTCGGCGCCCAGAGCCAGGCGTTGAAATTAGGGTCTGGGCTGTTTTCTTAGTTAGATTCGGATTCCTGAAATCCGTAGATTTTGAGACTTAATCGAGTCTTTTAGTGCGTATCAATTTCACGACGGAATGCGTCTGGGCCCGTTACGAACTCTAGGCTCGTTAGGATTTTAATTAATACGTAACTCTTATTTCCGAATCATGTTAGGAATAGGATTCTCGCAGTTTTCTATCTCATTTAGGATTTATGTTGGAATGCAACACCTAATTCTGACAGGTTTCTATCCTTTATGATTCGCCACTTTTAGAAGCTACCTTTTACGGCAGTTACTATTTTTAGCAGGTTTCCATAAATAGCAGGTTTCGGGTGAAATGAAAAGGGGAATTGAAATTCGTTTATTTTATAGGAGATGCGTTGTCAAGTGGAGATTTATGCTTTCATCATCGAACCTTCCCTTTCAGGAACGGGGACTAAAGTAGGTGTCTACAGTTAGCCCCCACTTTGACTGAGTCTTGGAGTAAGACGATGGTCAAAGTATTAGACGGAGTGCGTCACACAAGCCATGGTGTATGTGACCTGTTTTGCGAGGGTCTCACGATCCCCCGAGTGATAAAATTTGACTTAAGGGTCATCCCTTGAAATGTTGACATATCCCTCACGTGTCATTGGGATTTGTCAACTGATAGTATAAAAACTTCCTCACTTTGTCATTGGAAGGATCTAAAGGTGCGTAGAAACTCCCTCACTTTGTCATTGGGAGTAGCTACAGATGTTTTCGAAATCAAAGCTATAAAGTGTAATAGGGCCTGGCCAAGCCCAATCACGAGGTAAAAATGTTTTTAAAGATTCTCATTTTCAGGGCTAGCTAAACGAGAAAACTCCCTTGTTTTTATGGGACGTAAAACGAAGGAAAATCCAGCACATCGCTCTTTTTTTGGAAAAAACGGAAAACCAATCCTTTTAATTTTTGGAAAAGGGAAAACCAGAAAAAGTTATCGCTGCAGCGACTAAGGACCTGCGCGGTTAGTGACGCAGACCCCGCCGGCTAAAGATGACGAGCCTGTCCGCTGAGGGTGGACGCCCCGTCCGATAGAAGTGGACGAATCTGTTTTTGAAATTTGAAAATAAGGACCAACACGGTTTGTGACGTAGATCCTGCCGGCTGAAGATGGCGAACCTGTCCGCTAAGGGTGGACACCCCGTTCGATAGAAGTGGACGAATCTGTTTTTGAAATTTGAAAATAAGGACCTACGCGGTTTGTGACGTAGACCCCGCCGGCTAAAGATGGCGAGCCTTTCCGCTAAGGGTGGACACCCCGTCCGATAGAAGTGGACGAATCTGTTTTTGAAATTTGAAAATAAGGACCTACGTGGTTTGTGACGTAGACCCCGCCGGCTAAAGACGGCGATCCTATTTTAAATTTGAAGACTTTATTTTTCGAAAACTGAGGACCTGCGCGGCTAGTGACGCAGACCCCGCCCGCTGAAGGTGGGCGAGCCCTGTCCGCTAAGGGTGGACGCCCTGCTCGCTGGAGGTGAGCGAACCTGAATTCGTCTTTTCGATTTGGGATTCGTGTGCCGCGATCTTGCCCGATTGAGGTGGGCAAGTCCCTATTTCTTTTGTTCATCGTGATTTTTTGTGAATTTCTTTTATTCATTCTTGTAAGAGAGAATTCTTTCGAGGGATGCTCGGATTTAGTTGTAACCTGAATGTGGGTTGACAACGTGCTTAGACGGACCATTGTCTCGTGGTCATCATCTTTCATGGTTCTGAGCTAGTCTTTACGGCTCAATTTTGCCACTACCTGGGTCCTTGATTAGGGGACTATGTATAAATATCAACGTCGACCTTTGTCTTGAGGTCGTAAACTGGTTTTATTTTTTGAGACATCCAAACACGGGACTTTGTACAGCGTAGTCTGGGAATATTGTATTAAGTTTGCATAATATATATTTTCTTTCGAGCCCCCAAGCATTCGTACTTGACGGTCATTTCTTGTCAAAGAGGTTCCTTGGGGATACGCATTCTGTAATGTCCTTGATTGCGTTTGGGATTGTGCTCGTAAGTGCGAGCGATCTTTGTAGTGGTGTGCTACTCTTAACAAAGCCGTGAGGTGCGACTTTCAGTAAAGGAATCGGCAATTTTCAAGTCGAATAAATATGGCAGGGCCTAGTAGAAGTTAGGGCCTTTTTTGAGCCTGGGTTCATTATCGGCGCCCAAACCTGGGGGTTAGAAGATTTCGGCGCCCAGCGCTGGGCGCTGAAAATAATTTCTGGCGAGGTTTCTTAATGACACAGTTGGCCTCTTTTTCGTTCGTTTTCCTTTTTTTTTCTTTTGAACGCGTTCGTAAATGTTCGATACTTAGAAAAGATGATATGTATTGGCGAACGAGCGTTCATAGAATTGCCGTTGTGTGCGGTCCATTAATCGGTTTGTTTGAATCATATATTTTTTTGAGCAATGACTGATTTTGAATAGTTTGCTTAGAAGCTTGATAGGGTTCATGCCCATTCACGAGGTGGGCTCAAACATCGTGCCCTTTCGATTGTTCAAACATTTGCTTCGAGATTTTTTATTTTGCTATGGTTGTTTCGTAGCTTGGAGCCCCCAAGTATGAATGTTGGGATGCTTCCTTTTGGCGTACGATTTTTGTAGGTTCTTTCGAAAAAGATACCTTGGGGTTCCGCTCGTGTAGGTGCGAGCTATCCCTTTCGTGGTAGGTAATATTTTGCTACCTTTAATCCTTAATGTAGAAGTCGTGTGGCTTGCATTTTGAATTTGGGCGACAAGTAGTCTTTGCCTCTTTTACACATGCTCTTGGTCGTGCCTACATTAGTGCAATATGCCTTACTCTCTTTTTAGACTTATACCGTGGGATGGTTGAACTTATGGTGCGACGTAGGTTTGTGTGACCTAACAGCGTGTCTTAGAACATTCCTCCACGCGTTGGGATATCATTATTATTTTTGCATTGGAGTACTTCATCATGCCTCGTTCAGGTGTTCGAACAAGTGTAGCACCTTCTGCGTGGGTTTGCACGGCTTATTACTTCGTTCGACGCGAGGATTCATAGGTGTTTCTTTCTCTTTTTTTTTATCTGGGCAAAACATGGCTAGCAGAAATATTCAGCGCCCAGCTCTGGGCGTTGAAAATGATTTCTGGGCAGAATTTTGACAGTTTTTTTTTTTTTCTTTTGATTTTTTTTTCTTTCGCTTTTGCTTTGGGACGATGTAGACTGTGTAACGGGCGCTTTATAGGGCGAGCGTTATGTGCAGCGGTTTGATCGGAGTTTTGGTGACTCGCGATTTTCAGTTACCCTTGTTAGTGGGGCGACTTTAGATACTCTAAGTAGTGCTTAGAATTTTGAAGGGGTTGTAGCCATTCTAAGGTTCGTTTTACACGATTAAAGCTTAGGATTGAGCCCCTATGACATATGTATAGCATTAGCGTCGAGAATTTGCGATGAAATCGTCATTTCGAGCATTTTTAGAGTGTTTTTCTCAAGCCTCCAACTGTAGCTACGGGATTGGCTTGGTGCTATAATGCCTTGCATACGTTTTTGTGCATTCATGGTGACATGGATCATGAATTGTTTGAACCAGACTCATTTAGTGCGAGGTACGTTCGAGTAGCGATCTGCTACTTCTCTTGTAAATGTCGTATTATGCGACATTGCCATGGTCAAGGTAATCACATGTTGAAGTGTGCCTTGACCAAAAGCTAGGCGCCTTTCTTTACCCATAATCATATTTAGAAATATCTTTGACTCACTTGCAAAACGCATACTTAGATTAAACCAATGACACATTATTATGTTCGAAGAAGCCTTTGAAAATTATATGAAATCCGAGTCTTACTGTGTACAATCTGAGGTGTCCTAGGTAGGTTGACTTATAGAAGGGTTCGTACAGGATTACATGAGTGAATCAAAATACTGTTACGATTTTGGGAATGCTGTCTAAGGATTTACTGGAAGCCAGGGTGCAGGCATCAAGATATACTTGTGCCCGTTTGGCATATGCTTTAGGCTTTTAAGGCCATCTTTTCCAGAATTGCGGGAATATCAACCGTTTTCAAATCGACTCGGATTTACTTGGTGTATGTCTGCACAAAAGGTCAAGGTATACTTAGTTCTTTCCCTAGCTCTTCCATTTCAATTTTTTAGCCCCCAGTTGCTATTATGTCTTCCCATTAATGATGCTTTTAGATTTCGATTTTAGATGCCCGTGTCATATGTCTGAGTAGGGTGAGCCTTGATTAGGTGCCAAGTCCTATTGCCAATGTTTGATTTTTTTCAAAGGGGATTTGCAAGCATTTGAATTACCATGAACGGATGCCCTGAGTTCGAAGGAACGATGGGGCAATGCCGTAGAACAATCCTCTTTATTGCAAGCTTACTGCCCTAACTACTTGTTGGCGATCATGACTGTGTCTAGCGGTGAAAGAAGGTCTTTAAGTGAGCGACTATGTCTAGTGGTTAAAGAAAGTCTTTAAGTGAGTTAGTTCGCTTTAGGGAGGGTCAAGTCGAGTACTTTAGAGGTCATGGACGCTTGCGCTAGCCCCCATTCAATTGAGGCAAAGCGATCTTTTGAGTCTTGGCTAAGTGCCTTGGAGTGTGAGTGCTCCTTCCGGCGAGGGTACGTGCCCTTATTATTTTTCGATGTGTGCTCATTAATTTTGGCATTTTGATGACTTGGATTCTTCCTTTGATTTAAATTTTTCTTTCGACTTGGATTGCAAGTAATTAAATTTCAATAAGGGACTCTATTTCTTATTCTTGTTATTCTATAGGCTTTAATATTTTTGCAAATTGGTTGGACCGAATCATGGATTGCCTACGTATCCGCCTTAAATAGATTTAATTTGGAATCAGGTCTTGCGTAGTTCTTAGCCTAGAAAATGGTTTCTTAGAATGCCGATTTTAAACAAGTATGTTCTGAGGTGGAAACATATTATTTGAAATGGTAGAATAAGTGAAGTTTATTATTATTTAAATCTGCTGCCAAAAATTTGTTTTATATTTTTTTTGAGTACATGTATTTTTTGGTGGTACATATGTCTGAATATGTGTTTTACCCCTCCAAGTGTTCGTTATTTTTCCGTGTATGTGCGGATAAAATGACGAGCACTTCTGGACAAATTTTAGCAAGCAGAGAGATTCGGCGCCCAGGCAAGGGCCCTAAAGATATCGGCGCCCAACCCTGGGCGCTGAAAATGACTTCTGGGCGGATCTTTTTTGGTGCGCTAAATGCTTCTTTTTCTTTTTAGGCTAACTTTAGGGGCGCTTTGCAAAGTTTCTTTTTTATTATTTATTTCTTTTTTTGTACTTTTCATTTGTCTTCTTTTTTTTTATTCGTGACTCAAGACGGTTTGAAAGATGGGTTGAATGAGATAGGATAATTCGTATGGGTATTGGTCAAGCATGAGAATTATATCTGCTAGGACTCACAACTTGCAGCCTCAAGCTAGTGTCACGAGTTTACATCAATCAAGGCCAATGAGTAGCATGGGGGCGGCTCAAGGGTATATCAACAGGATGTATCCACACAAGTTATATGGTCATTTATGCTAATGGTGGTGTAAGAGCAGGTTTGGGCTTTGGAAATGATGGGCATGACGCACGTGTCAATGACCGTACGTGGTTCGCAGTTGACAACAAGTTCAGGAACAAGAGTCGAGGTAATGGTTTCTTGGGTTATGGCAATGAGAACATGGATGGGTTAAATGAGCTGAACAGGGGCCCCAGAGCGAAGGCGTCTAAGAACATAAGGATTGGAAAGGGTAGACATCGTAGAATTTTATGATTTGGATTGGTTGACTCAATTCTTTTCCTTCGTTTACTTGGGTAAATTTCGCACTTTGGGAGGTACGGGCTAAGTATTTCATGGCTCGCTCTTTTCGCTCTCCCTTTTCTCTTTCTATTTTTCTTTTTGCTTGGGATTTCTTCCCAACATAAATCCTTCAATTTTTTATTTGGGCTAAAAGGTAGATGGTTGTGGTCTTTGAGTCACGAGGCGAGACTGAGTGAGCCTCGTTTAGTAGGCCTATAGTGGACCTTTAAATTTTAGCGGGCCTAGGGTGGACCTTTAGTTTTAGTAGGCCTAGGGTGGACCGTTAAATTGTCTTACTTTGCAAGCGTATTTAGTCGTTTCTTAAAATGTGCAAATAGCGTAGATTAAAAATGTTGCTTCTACCTTATTGAAATTTAACGAAAGAATTACATCGAAAATAACCTTTTTTTTTTTGGAAGTTGTGATTTAGACTCGAACTTTCATTAATCTTTCTGATTATAACCCGTGTATGAATACAAGGAGGTGGCCTAGACTCAAAATAATGACGTGGCGTAAGCCTATAATACTTGACCAAGAAACTCTCAGACTTAGGCTAATTGGACCATAACTTTCGTTGGTTGACACTTTAGATTTTAACCCTTGGGTGTTCATTTGTCATGCGCCATTTTGCTTACTGTTGGCAAGTTAGTTAATTGGGGAGATCGAATTTTTATTTTTGCAAGACTAGAATCATTAGTGCGGCTTCTCTCTTAGTGTGTATTGCTTTTACCCCAATGGTAGTCTTATGGCATGCCGATTTGGGTATTTTCATGGTTGGTCACGTTGCATTCATGGAAAATCTTTTAGTCCGTACTTAGTAGTATTTCATGGAGCGAGTGACTCGAGAGGACTATGATAGTCGTGACCCAATGTGATTCTAAGCCTTGGGGCCATTAATTTTTTCTTTGCCAATGGTATTAACACCTTAGGTTCACTTTGGGGGTTGTGCGACTATGGGGGAATGATTTCCAGAATGTGACCGTTTCCATTTTGCAAATACTATAATATATTCTTTTTAGTGGTGAGAGAGAGTATTGAGGCCATGGATTCCTAGCAAGGGATGACAATTACATATGGGTGCTCATTGATTTAAATGTTAGGAAGGGAGACTCAATATGGTTTAACCTTTTAACTTGCAGAACGACACCAAGTATTAGGACCGATTCTATGGATAAGACAACTAAGACTTAGGATTTAGATTGTACTTCGGCATAACCTAGTCTAGACTCGGATTTATTGAACATTATTTTTCCTTGAAGACTCCATTTGAACATTATTTTTTGAATACTTTGCCCATGTGACATTCAAGGTCGTTTAATTAGCATGCTCGGTTTTGGTGCCGAACATTGTCGTCATAGGAGGCCTAACAACGACACAAAGAGTTATTTTATTCTTTTACAAGTCGCTTTTAGAATCGAGTGCTTTCTCATACGCCCTTGCAGCAATTTTTTTCAAAAAGTTTTTTTTGCTACGTACATTTTTTACGCGCGGGCACCGAGGCTGCTGTGCCTGACCAAAAGGCCAGGCAGTAACTTCAGCGCCCAACAGTGGGCGTTAGAAATTATGGCGCCCAGCCAGGGGCGTTGAAAATGCGTCCCTGGCTGGTTCTCGTTTTCTGTTTGCGTATACTTTTGTTTTTGCGACTTTGATTTGCGTGCTTGCCTAATAACATCCTTTACGCGTTGTGCAGCGTTTTGTGGGATTCGTTATAGGCCATCCCGAGCGTCGCTTATTTTTGTGGCGGTCATTCGGGTTTGCGGAACACGTATTTCGGTATAACTCTTTGGCAAATTAGTCTATGAATGTTTGGGCAATTTTTAAGGTCGTTGGTTTTCGCGCATTATTTGTCTAGCATTATTCGTACGCACAATCATAACATAGTCACATAGTTCGCTACACATAACTACATTACAAACATGGATTTGAAAATTAAATATGTCACGTAGTTTATGATAGGCTTCTATGCGTAGTATTTGCGCCTGGCTTGGTACCGCTTCTATCGTAGATCCAACACATGCCCCGGTCGAGGTAGTGTCTTCAACAGACGAATTTCGCCCAAGAGGCCAACCCGCAAGTGCAAGCCAAGGGGGCATGCAGGCGAGAGGGACCTAATGAGCGAGCGATTAGGTTCGGGATAGGTGTACTACCTGCACAAGTACCGAGTGGGCCACATGCGCGGCGTATGCACCCCCATATTGGCGAAAAAAGGTATCCTTAGTCCCAACTCCCGAGGGAGCCGAGATTCATTATGCGGTTCTGCCCGTTCACATTAATATGCTGATTTTCAGGTCGTCCCAACTTGATGGGGAAATAAACGCGCGGTAGGATCGTTTCACCTTTCGGCTATTTTGATTACCTACAAGCACGAGTATTTCCTTTACTATCCCAAGTGGAGTCGCCACTGTGAGGGGGTCGAAAAAGCACGAGGCTAATGCGTGACCTCGTCCCTCGTGGGTGTGACGATTCTTTTATTCAATCAAGTGTAATTGGATTTCCTGTGAGTATACACCCAATTGACTAGTAATATAGGAGTCGCCATTAAGTTTTTAACGACAATGAGAGAAACTGACAAAACCCGGTTATCGTGACATAAAAGGAGTGCAATTATGTTTGACCACGACGGCCGTAGGTTCCCTTGTGATCCCTGGTGTGGGGATCTCTCAATATACACCCGCAAGGTAGAGATTGAGGGTTCGGGGGACTGTAACTACCGAGAGGAGTACTTCGCTCGTCGATAACTCCAGAGGCAGGATATCCTTACTAGCTCAGCATAAATAATTGAAGGGACATGCGTTAACTATTAAACTAATCTGAGTTGATTTTAGCAATATGCAACATATAATACTAGATCGATCGTGATTATATGATTTAAGTAGTATTAAGGGACTTAGCATGATAATCCAATTTCCCGAAAATATTATATTTGTTAGGCATGATAGAACAATCAGATTTAGTTAGTTTAACAGTTCATTAAAAGGGCGAGGAAAGCAGTTAAATCATCGAAAAGGGACACATTATGACGCACCCTTGAGAGGTGCGTCACGGTTCTCAAAAAACTAACCACTTTGACTTTGCTATTTCTCCTTTTTATTTAACGAATCTCAATTATGGGACAGGATACGTTCTGTTCGATTTGTGGATCGATTGCGACAGAACGCGTGAACAGTTTCGCAGCGTGAGGCTTAGGTTAAGGGTTGGAGTCAATACTCAGAATATGAATTGTGTGTTGTGTGTCTTTCACGTCGAATTTAAGGCTGTATTTATAGGGAAGAGTTCGTGGAAAGATAGAATTGCAGAGTTCTACTCCATAAAGAATTAGGAAAAAACACGTACCCAGGTACTTTCAGCGCCCAGGCCTGGGCGCCGAAGATTTCGGCGCCCAGAGCCAGGCGTTGAAATTAGGGTCTGGGCTGTTTTCTTAGTCAGATTCGGATTCCTGAAATCCGTAGAGTTTGAGACTTAATCGAGTCTTTTAGTGCGTATCAATTTCACGACGGAATGCGTCTGGGCCCGTTACGAACTCTAGGCTCGTTAGGATTTTAATTAATACGTAACTCTTATTTCCGAATCATGTTAGGAATAGGATTCTCGCAGTTTTTTATCTCATTTAGGATTTATGTTGGAATGCAACACCTAATTCTGATAGGTTTCTATCCTTTATGATTTGCCACTTTTAGAAGCTACCTTTTACGGCAGTTACTATTTTTAGGAGGTTTCCATAAATAGCAGGTTTCGGGTGAAATGAAAAGCGGAATTGAGATTCGTTTATTTTATAGGAGATGCGTTGTCAAGTGGAGATTTATGCTTTCATCATCAAACCTTCCCTTTCGGGAACGGGGACAAAAGTAGGTGTCTACACATATTATTTTTGCTTCATGTTGTAATGTTAGTTACGTGTAGCGAATTACGTGATTATGTTGTGATTGTGTGTGACAAATAACGTTAGAAAACCAACGACCCTAAAAATTGCCCAAACATTCATAAACACCGATTGGCCAAAGAGTTATACCAAAATACGTGTTCCGCAACCCAGGGCGATCGCCACAAAAATAAGCGACGCCTAGGATGGCCCGTAACGGATCCCACAACGCTGCACGACGCGTAAAGGACGTTATTAGGAAAGCACGCAAAATAAGTCGCATGTAAAAAAAATAGACGAACAGAATACGAGTACCAGTCAGGGACACATTTTCAGTGCCCCTGGCTGGGCGCCAATTATTTCAACGCCCTTGCTGGGCGCTGAAGTTGCTGCTTGGCCTTTTGGCCAGGCACCGCAGCCTCGGTGCCCGCGCACAAAATATACGTAGCAATAAAAAAAATTCGTAATAAATTTGCTACGAGGACGTATGGAAAAGGCACTCAATTCTAAGAACGACTTATAAAACAAATAACTCTTTGCGTCGTCATTAGGCCTCCTATGACGACAATGTTCGGCACCAAAAGCGAGTATGCTAATTAAAATGACCTTGAATGTCACATGGGCAAAGTATTCAAAAAAATGATGTTCAAATAAAGTTTTCAAGGAAAAATAATGTTCGAATAAAAAATAAATAAATCCGAGTCTAGACTAGGCTATGCCAAAGTACAATCTAAATCCTAAGTCTTAGTTGTCTTATCCATAGAATCGGTCCTAATGCTTGGTGTCGTTCTGCAAGTTAAAAGGTTAAACCACATTGAGTCTCCCTTCCTAACATTTAAATAAATAAGCACCCATATGTAATTGTCATCCCTTGCTAAGAATCTACGGCCTCAATACTCTCTCTCATCAATAAAAAGAATATATTATGTAATTCAAGTATTTGCAAAATGGAAACAGTCACATGCTGAAAATCATTCCTCCATAGTCGCACAACCTCCAAAGTGAACCTAAGGTGTCAATACCATTGGCAAAAAAAATATTATTGTTAATGGCCTCAAGGCTTATGATCACATTGGGTCACGACTATCATAGTCCTCTCGAGCCACTCGCTCCTTGAAATACTCCTAAGTACGGACTAAAAGATTTTCCATGAATGCAACATGACGAACCATGAAAATACCCAGATCGGAAATGCCATAAGGCTACCATTGGGGTAAAGCAATACACACTAAGAGAGAAGCCGCACTAATGATCTAGTCTTGCAAAAATGAAAATTCGATCTCCCCAACTAACTACCTTGCCAACATCAAATAAAATGGCGCATGACAAATGAACACCCAAGGGTTAAAATCTAAAGTGTCAACCAACGAAAGTTATGGTCCAATTAGCCTAAGTCTAAAAGTCGCTTGGTCAAGTATTATAGGCTTACGCCACGTCATTATTTTGAGTCTTGGCCACCTCCTTGTATTCATACACGGATTATACTCAGAAAAATTAATGAAAGTTCGAGTCTAAATCACAACTTCCAATTAAATCCCGGAAACTGGAATCTAAAAAGAAGCAAAAAAGTTATTTTCGATGTAATTCTTTCGTTAAATTTCAATAAAGTAAAACAACATTTTGAATCTACGCTATTTGCACATTTTAAGAAACGACTAAATACGCTTGCAAAGTAAGACAATTTAAAGGACCACCCTAGGCCTACTAAAATTAAAGGTCCACTATAGGCCTACCAAACGAGGCTCACTCAGTCTCGCCTCGTGACTCAAAGACCACAACCATCTACCTTTTAGCCCAAGTAAAAAGGGGGAGAAATCCCAAGCAAAAAAAGAAAAAAGAGAAAGAGAAAAGGGAGAGAGAAAAGAGCAAGCCATGAAATACTTAAAGAGAAAGAGAAAAAGGGAGAGCGAAAAGAACGAGCTATGAAATTTTTAGCCCGTACCTCCCAAAGTGCAAAATTTACCCAAGTAAACGAAGGAAAAGAATCGAGTCAACCAATCCAAATCATACCACAAAAACTACATAAAGTTCTACGATCTTCTACCCTTTCCAATCCTCATGCTTGACTAATACCTATACAAATTATCCTATCTCAGTCAACCCATCTTTCAAGACGTCTTGAGTCACAAATAAAAAAAGACAAATGAAAAGTACATTCTACGCTTAACGTAAAAAAAAAATATGAAACTTTGCAAAACACCTTTAAAGTCCGTCTAAAAAAGGCATTTAGCGCACCAAAAAAGATCCGCCCAGAAATCATTTTCAGCGCCCAGAGCTGGGCGCCGAAATCTTTAACGCCCTAGCCTGGGC
Organism: Spinacia oleracea; assembly: GCF_020520425.1. Classification (NCBI taxonomy): domain Eukaryota; kingdom Viridiplantae; phylum Streptophyta; class Magnoliopsida; order Caryophyllales; family Amaranthaceae; genus Spinacia; species Spinacia oleracea. The sequence goes on along the minus strand of NC_079491.1, from coordinate 107,955,958 downwards.
GTTGAATCTCTCTGCTTGCCAAATTTAGTCCAGAAGTGCTCGTCATTTTATCCGCACATACACGGAAAAATAACGAACACTTGGAGGGGTACAAGACGTATTCAGACATACGTACCAAAAAACACATGAAAGATTTTTGTGCAAATACATGTACTTAAAAAATAAAACAAATTTTTGGCTTATGGCAAAGCAGCAGATTAAAATAATAATAAACATCACTTATTTCACCCTATTTCAAACATTACGATTCCACTCGAACGTACTTGTTTAAAATCGGAATTCTAAGAAACCATTTTCTGGCTAAGAACTACGCAAGACCTGATTCCAAATTAAATCTATTTAAGGCGGATACATAGGCAACCCATGATTCGGTCCAACCAATTTGCAAAAATATTAAAGCCTATAGAATAACAAGAATAAAAAAAAATTTAATTACTTGCAACCCAAGTCGAAAGAAAAATTTAAGTCAAAGGAAGAATCCAAGTCATCAAGATGCCAAAATGAGCACACATCGAAAAATAATAAGGGCATATACCCTTGCCAGAAGGAACACTCACACTCCTAGGCACTTAGCCAATACTAAAAAGATCGCTTTGCCTCAATTGAATGGGGGCTAGCGCGAGCGTCCATGACCTCTAAGGTACTCGACTTGACCCTACCTAAAGCAAACTAACTCACTTAAGACCTCCTTTCATCACTAGACACAGTCATAATCGCCAACAAGTAGTAAAGGCCGTAAGCTTGCAATAAAGAGGATTGTTCTACGGCTTCGCCCATCGTTCCTTCGAACTCAGGGCACCCGTTCATGGTAATTCAAATGCTTGCAAATCCCTTTGAAAAAATCAGACATTGTCAATAGGACTTGGCACTTAAACAAGGCTCACCCTACTCAGACATATGACACGGGCATTTAAAATCCAAATCTGAAAGCATCATTAATGAGAAGATATAATAGCAACTGGGGGCTAAAAAATTGAAATGAAAGAGCTAGGGAAAGAACTAAGTATACCTTGACCTTTTGTGCAGACATACACCAAGTAAATCTAAGTTAATTTGAAAACGGTTTATATTCCCGCAAATCTGGAAAAGATGGCCCTAAAAACCTAAACCATGTGCCACACGGGCACAAGTAATATCTTGACGGCTGCACCATGGCTTACAGCAAATCCTTAGACAGCATTCCGAAAATCGTAACAGTATTGTGATTCACTCATGTAATCCTATACGAACCCTTCTATAAGTCAACTTACTTAGGACACCTCGGATTGTACACAGCAGGACTCGGATTTCAAATAATTTTCAAAGACTTCTTCGAACATAATAAAGTGTCGTTGGTTTAAGCTAAGTATGCGTTTATCTCGATGTTGCAAGTGAGTCAAAAAGATTTCTAAAAATGATTATGGGTAAAGAAAGGCACCTAGCTTTTGGTCAAGGCACACTTCAACATGTGACTACCTTGACCATGGAAATGTCGCACAATACGACATTTACAGGAAAAGTAGCAAATCACTACTCGAACGTACCTCGCACTAAACGAGTCTGGTTCAAACTATTCATGATCCATGTCACCATGAATGCATAAAAACGTATGCCAAACATTATAGCACCAAGCCAATCCCGTAGCTACAATTGGGGGCTTGAGGAAAACACTCTAAAAATGCTCGAAATGACGATTTTATCGCAAATTCTCGACGCTAATGCTATACATACGTCATAAGGGCACAATCCTAAGGTTTGATCATGTAAAACGAACCTTAGAATGGCTACAACCCCTCCCAAATTCTAAGCGCTACTTAGAATATATAAAGTCACCCCACTAACAAGGGTAACTGAAAATCGCGAGTCACCAAAACTCCGATCAAACTACTGCACATAACGCTCGCCCTACAAGGGCCCGTTACACAGTTTATGTCGTTCCAAAGCAAAAGCGAAAGAAAAGTCAAGAATAAAAACAAGAAAGAAACATCTATGAATCCTCGCATCGAACGAAGTAGTAAGCCGTGCACACCCACGCAGAAGGTGCTACACTTGTTCGAGCACCTGAACGAGGCGTGATGAAGTACTCCAATGCAAAAAATAAATAATGATATCCCAACACCTGGAGGAATGTTCTAAGACACGCTGCTAGGCCACACAAGCCTACATCACACCATAAGTTCAAACATCCCACGTTACAAGTCTAAAAAAACAGAGTAAGGCATATTGCACTAATGCGGGCACGACCAAGAGCATGTGTAAAAGACGCAAAGACTACTTATCGCCCAAATCCAAAATGCAAGCCACACGACTTCTACATTAAGGATTAAAGGTAGCAAAATATCACCTACCACGGAAGGAATAGCTCGCACCTACACGAGAGGAACCCCAAGGCATCTTTCTCGAAAGAACCTACAAAAATCGTATGCCAAAAGGAAGCATCCCAACATGCATGCTTGGGGGCTCCAAGCTACGAAACGACCATAATAAAAAAATAAAAAAACGAAGTCTCTATGCAAATGTTTGAACGATCAAAAGGGCACGATGCTTGATCCCACTTCATGAATGGGCTTGAACCCTATCAAGGTTCTAAGCAAATTATTCAGCATCAGTCATTGCTAAAAATAAAAAAATTAATTCAAGCGAATTGATTAATGGACCGCACGCAACGGCCATTCCATGAACGCTCGTTCGCACATACATTCTAAGTATCGAACATTCACGAACACGTTCAAGAGAAAAAATATACGTTCAAAATAACAACAAGAGCGATCAAAGTCTTACGCCTCAAGGTATGTTCCTCGGGCCATATGAACTTGCCAGACTATTGCAATAACTGTACGCCTTAAGAGAAACAGTTCCTTTAAATAATCGCCCCAAAAGCGACAATCACCATAGTCCACCAATCGGCTACGGCTTCTTAAGAAATCATCACGAGAAAGTCCTGCCTGGGACGCACTTTCAATGCCCAGGACCAGGCGCCAGATATTCCGACGCCCAGCTCTGGGCGCTGATAATCAGCTCAACTCATTGTGATCTCTAATAAAATTCTACGTTCCAAAATTAAAGAATAGAATTTCCAAGTGAAATAAACGAACGAACAAGTGGCCAACTGTGTCATCAAAAGACTAGCCCAAGCAATATTTTCAACGCCCCACGTGGGCGTGAAATATTTCTAACGCCCTGGCCTGGGCGCCGAAAATGAACCCAGGCCCAAAAAAGGCCCTGACTTCTATAGGGTCCTGCCGTATCCATTCGACTCGAAAATCGCCGATTTCTTTACTGAAAGTCGCACCTCACGGCTTTGTTAAGAGTAGCACACCACTACAAAGATCGCTCGCACTTACGAGCACGATCCCAAAAACGATCAAGGACATTACAAAATGTGTATCCCGAAGGAACCTCTTTGACAAGAAATGACCGTCAAGCATGAGTGCTTAACGGCTCGAAAGAAAATATATATTTCAAAAGAGAGTATGCAAAGTTAAAACAATATTCCCAGACTACGCTGTACGAAGTCCCGTGTTTGGATAATCTCAAAAGATAAAACCGGATTACGACCTCAAAACAAAGGTTGCCGTTGATACTTATACATAGTCCCGTAATCAAGGACCCAGGTAGTGGAAAAATTGAGCCGTAAAGACTAGCTCAAAACCATGAAAGATGATGACCACGAGACAATGGTCCGTCTAAGCACGTTGTCAACCCATATTCAGGTTGCAACTAAATCTGAGCATCCCTCGAAAGAAAATAAATTCAAAAAACAAAAACAGGCTCGCCCACCTTCAGCGGGCGGGGTCTACGTCACTAACCGCGCAGGTCCTCAGTTTTCGAAAATGAAATCTTCAAAAACACAAAACAGGCTCGCCATCTTCAGCCGGCGGGGTCTACGTCACAAACCGCGTAGGTCCTTATTTTCAAAACATCAAAACAGATTCGTCCACTTCTATCGGACGGGGCGTCCACCCTCAGCGGACAGGCTCGCCCACCTTCAGCGGGCGGGGTCTGCGTCACTAACCACGCAGGTCCTAAGTCGTTGCAGCGATAACTTTTCCCGGTTTATCCTTTTCCAAAAATCAAAGGATGGTTTATCTTTTTCCAAAAATCAAAAGATGGTTTATCTTTTTCCAAAAATCAAAGGATGGTTTCCTTTTTCCAAAAATCAAAGGATGGTTTATCTTTTTCCAAAAATCAAAGGATGGTTTATCTTTTTCCAAAAATCAAAAGATGGTTTCCCTTTTCCAAAAATCAAAGGACCGTTTCTCTTTTTAAAAATAAAAAAATTGGTTTTCCGCTTTTAAAAAAAAGAGTGATGTGCTAGATTTTCCTTCGTTTTACGTCCTATAAAAACAAGGGGGTTTTCTCGTTTAGCTAACCCTGAAAATGAGAATCTTTAAAAACATTTTTACCTCGTGATCGGGCTTGGCCAGGCCTGGTTACACTTTATAGCTTTGATTTCGAAAACGTCTGTAAATACTTCCAATGATAAAGTGAGGGAGTTTCTATTCATCTGTAGGTACTTCCAATGACAAAGTGAGGGAGTTTCTATACTGAACAGATTCCAATGACACGTGAGGAATGTGTTAACACTTCCAGTGATGACCCTTAAGTCAAATGTTATCACTCGGGGGCTCGTGAGACCCTCGCAAAACAGGTCACATACACCATGGCTTGTATGACGCACTCCGTCCAGTACTTTGACCATCGTCTCATCTCGAGACTCAGTCAAAGTGGGGGCTAACTGTAGACACCTACTTTTATCCCCATTCCCGAAAGGGAAGGTTCGAGGATGAGAACATAAACCTCCACTTGGCAACGCATCTCCTATAAAATAACGAATCTCAAATTACCCTTTCATTTCAGCCAAAGCTTCCATTTATAGAAACCTGCTAAAAATAGTAGCTGTCGTAAAAGGTAATTGCTAAAAGTAATAAGAATAAAAAGATAGAAACCTGTCAGAAATAGGCGTTGCACTCCAACATAAAACCTAAAAGAGATAGAAATTGTAAAAGGAATTATATTCCTATGGCAATTCGATAAAAGAGTTAACGTATTAATTAAACTCATAACGAACCTAAAGTTCGTAAAGGGCCTAGACGCATTCCGTCGTAAATTGATACGCACCAAATAACTCGGATTAAGTCTCTTAATGGACTACGTACTCTAGAGTCCAATCTGACAAAGAATTCTGCCCAGATCCTATTTTCAACGCCCAGCCCTGGGCGCCGAAATCTTTGACGCCCAGTGCTGGGCGCCGAAAATACCTGGGACGGATTCATTTCCTAATCCGTTTCGTATTCATATTCCTGAAAATCTATCTTTCTAAGCCACTTTTTCCTATAAATAGACCCCTAAAGCCGACGTGAAAAGAACGACACAACACACAATTCATCATCTGAGTATTGACTCCAACCCTAAGCCTAAGCCTCACGCTGCAAAATCGATCCCGCGTTCTGTCTCTATCGACCCAAAAGTCGAACAGAACGTATCTTGTCCCCTGTAGCTGATGAATTAAGCCTAAATACTGGAACACTGCTCAGAAACCCGAGATTCGTTAAATAAAAGGAGAACCGTGACGCACCTCTCAAGGGTGCGTCGTAATGTGTCCCTCATATGATTTAATCGCTTTCATCACCCTTTTATAAAATTTTCAAAACTATTAACTTGATTGATCTATCACGCCTAATAAGATAATACCTTGGACAATTGAATTATCATGCTAGGTACCTTAAATCAATCTAAATAAGATAATCACGATCGACTTAGTATTATGTGTTGCATATTGCTAAAATCAATTTAGAATAGTTTAATAATTTAAACGCATGTCCCTTCAATTATTTATGCTGAGCTAGTAAGGATATCTTGCCTCTGGAGTTATCGATGATCACTTCTCTCGGTAGTTACAGTCCCCCGAACTCGCAATCTCTTCCCTGCGGGAGTACGTTGAGCGATCCCCACACCAGGGATCACAAGGGAACATATGGCCGTCGTGGTCGAACATAATTGCACTCCCTTTATGTCACGATAACCGGGTTTTGTCAGTTTTTCTCATTGTCGTTAAAATTCAGAATGGCGACTTCTATATTACTAGTCGATTGGGTGTAAACTCACAGGAAATCTAACTACACTTGATCTGACGACGTCACGCCACGAGGGACGAGGTCATGCATTAGCCTCGAGCTTTTTCAACCCCCTCATAGTGGCGACTCCACTGGGGAACGTTAATGAAATATTCGTGCTCGTAGGTAATAAAAATAGCCGAAAGGTGAAATGATCCTACTCCGCGTTTATTTCCTTATCAAGTTGGGACGACCTGAAAATCAGCATATTAATGTGAACGGACAGAACCGCATAACGAATCTCGGCTCCCTTGGCATGTTTCACCTCGGGAGTTGGGACTAAGGTGTAGACACCTACTTTTGTCCCCATTCCCGTAAGGGAAAGGTTCGATGATGAAAGCATAAAAACTCCACTTGACAACGCATCTCCAATAAAATAAACGAATCTCGATTCCCTATTTCATTTCACCCGAAACCTGCTATTTATGGAAACCTGCAAAAAATAGTAACTGCCGTAAAAGGTAGCTTCTAAAAGTGGCAAATCATAAAAGATAGAAACCTGTCAGAATTAGGTGTTGCACTCCAACATAAATCCTAAAATGAGATAGAAAACTGCGAGAATCCTATTCCTAATAGGATTCGGAAATAAGAGTTACGTATTAATTAAAATCCTAACGAACCTAGAGTTCGTAACGGGCCCAGACGCATTCCGTCATGAAATTGATACGCGCTAAAAGACTCGAATTAATCTCAAACTCTACGGATTTTAGGAATCCGAATCTAGCTAAACAAAGCTGCCCAGACCCTATTTTCAACGTCTGGCTCTGGGCGCCGAAATCTTCGGCGCCCAGTCCTGGGCGCTGAAAATACCTTGGTACGTCTCTTTTCCTAATTCTTTGCGGATTAGAACTCTGCAATTCTATCTTTCCACGAACTCTTCCCTATAAATAGGCCCCTAGTTTCGACGTGAAACCAGACACAAGAACACATAATATATTCTGAGTATTGACTCTAAACCCCTTAGCCTAAGCCTCTCGCTGCGAAACTGTTTACGCGTTCTGTCGCAATCGATCCATAAATCGAACAGAACGTATCCTGTCCCATAATCGAGATTCGTTAAATAAAAAGGAGAAATAGCAAAGTCAAAGTGGTTAGTTTTCTGAGAACCGTGACGCACCTCTCAAGGGTGTGTCGTAATGTGTCCCTTTTCGATGATTTAACTGCTTTCCTCGCCCTTTTTATGAACTGTTAAACTAACCTAATCTGATTGTTCTATCACGCCTAACAAATCTAATATTTTTGGGAAATCGGATTATCATGCTAGGTCCCTTAATGCTATTTAAATCAGATAATCGCGATCGAATTAGTATTATATGTTGCATATTGCTAAAATCAACTCAGATTAGTTTAATAGTTAACGCATGTCCCTTCAATTATTTATGCTGAGCTAATAAGGATATCCTGCCTCTGGAGTTATCGACGAGCGAAGTACTCCTCTCGGTAGTTAAAGTCCCCCGAACCCTCAATCTCTACCTTGCGGGTGTATATTGAGAGATCCCCACACCAGGGATCACAAGGGAACCTACGGCCATCGTGGTCAAACATAATTGCATTCCCTTTATGTCACGATAATCGGGTTTTGTCAGTTTTTCTCATTGTCGTTAAAAACTGAAAGGCGACTCCTATATTACTAGTCAATTGGGTGTATACTCACAGGAAATCCAATTACACTTGATTGAATAAAAAGAATGGTCACACCTACGAGGGACAAGGTCACGCATTAGCCTCACGCTTTTTTCGACCTCCTCGCAGTGGCGACTCCACTGGGGATAGTAAAGGAAATACTCGTGCTTGTAGGTAATCAAAATAGCCGAAGGGTGAAACGATCCTACCCCGCGTTTATTTCCCCATCAAGTTGGGACGACCTGAAAATCAGCATATTAATGTGAACGGGCAGAACCGCATAACGAATCTCGGCTCCCTCGGGAGTTGGGACTAAGGATACATTTTTTCGCCAATAGGGGGGTGCATTTGCCGCGCATGTTTCCCACTCGGTACTTGTGCAGGTAGTACACCTATCCCGAACCCAATCGCTCGCCCATTAGGTCCCTCTCGCCTGCCTGCCCCCTTGGCTTGCACTTGCGAGTTGGCCTCTTGAGCGAAATTCGTCTGTTGAAGACACTACCTCGACCGGGGCATGTGTTGGATCTACGATAGAAGTGGTACCAAGCCAGGTGCAAATACTACCCATAGAAGCCTATCATAAACTACGTGGCATATTTAATTTTCAAATCCATGTTTGTAATGTAGTTATGTGTAGTGAAATATGTGATTGTGTATGACAAACTATCCTAGAAAATCAATGACCTTAAAAATTGCCCAAACATTCATAGACTAATTTGCCAAAGAGTTATACCGAAACACGTGTTCCGCAAACCCGAATGATCGCCACAAAATAAGAGACGCTCGGGATGGCCTGTAACGAATCCCACAAACGCTGTTACGCGTAAAGGACGTTATTAGGCAAGAACGCAAATCGAAGTCGCATAAACAGAAAACAGAAAACGAGAACCAGCCAGGGACGCATTTTCAACGCCCCTGGCTGGGCGCCAAAATTTCTCACGCCCACTGCTGGGCGCTGAAGTTGCTGCTTGGCTTTCTAGTCAGGCGAAGCAGCCTCGGTGCCCAAGAAAAAGAAAGTACGTAGCACAAAAAAATGCTCATCAAAAGAATTGCTACGAGGGCGTAAAGCACTCGATTTCAAAAGGCGACTCGCGAAAAATTAATAACTCTTTGTGTCGTCGTCAGGCCTCCTACGACGGCAATGCGCGGCACCAAAACCGAACATGCTAACAACTATGAATGTCACACGGGCAAGTGTTTCGAAAATCCAAAGAACGACCAAAATAAAAAAAACCCCCAAAAAGTGTACCGACAGAAGAAAGAGCGAAAAGAAAACACCAATTTAGAGAGTCGAAGTCTAGACTAAGTAATGCTTGAAACTTTGGGAACCTAAACTTTAGCTTATCTTATGCCTAGGACTGGCCCTGCCACTTGGTGCCGATCAGGGAATCAACGGCTAGTGCGTCTCGAACATACATCACCAACACCAGGTCTAGTAACTCCAAGCTCCGTCCGTCGTCCCTCATTTCAAGGATCTCCGCTTCCCCAACCTCGATTCGCACCTCCAAACATGTCCATCGAAGATTTGCGAGACCAAATGGTCCAAATGACCCAACTCATGGGCCAACTGAAAATGGAAAACGAAGCCTTAGCGGCTGCGCAAGCCAAAAATGACCTCGAAAACGAGAAGAGGATCGAAAAAATGGTCCTACAGCAAACCATGGGGAGCAAATACTTCTCCCTCGAGCCTGAACCTTTTTCTGGCAAATTACCAGAAAAGTTCAGTTCATCTGACTTACCAAAGTTCAAGGCCACGGAAAACCCCCGTGATCATCTACTGAGCTTTGTGAATACCATGAACTTGAAAGGCGTGGACAAGTCCATGTACCTACCTGTCTTTCCTTTGTCCTTGGAACCTGTGCCGCTCAAATGGTACTATCACCAGGACCCTAAGCTCTTCCCCACCTGGGAAGACTTTGTCAATGTCTTCATCAAGCAATACTCGTCGAACATGGATTTCCAAGTCACCATGTGCGAGCTGGAAGTTCTCTTCCAAAAGAAAAATGAGGGTTTCACAACCTACTTTGCTAGATGGAGGGACCAGGCGGCCCAGCTAATCAATAGGCCTCCCGAAACAGAATTGGTCCAAAAATTCATTGACAACTTGGACCCGGCTTACAGACAATACCTTAGGTACCTAGGACTCGACACTTTCAAAAGGGTTTATGATGTGGGAATAAAAATCGAGGACGACCTCGCCAAAACCATACAGAGCAAACCTGCATATAAGACCAACACCTATAATCGGGGTAACACACCCCAAGCCCAAGAAGTCCATGCTGTAGAAGAGGCTCCCGCCCGAAGATACCCTGTAAGATGGGTCCGAGACCGAAAGTTTGCCCGACTCGGGTCAACTTTGGTACAAGCCTTTGAAAGACTAACCAATCAAGGAAAGTTGAGACCTATAGGCCCCACCCGTGACCCTCCTGTCAAAAACAAATATTGGGTCGAAGGTACTTACTGCAAATTCCATCAAGGAAATGGGCATGACACTGAAAACTGCTGGCATCTAAAACATACGATCCAGGACATGATAGAGGATGAAGTAATACCTCTCCCTAACGTTGGCAAACCCAACAACAACAAGAGCCCACTCGGCTCTTGTCACATCTCTCTCGACCAACCAGAGAATTTCGACCCCACGGTGTATATTACACCTCAAGACGCACCACTCGCTGTGGTACCTATGGATCGAATCGAGGGGGAAGTGTGCGGTGTGTGGAACGATGATGCTGAAGATATTTACCTATCTCAAGTCTCGGGCCAGGACCTCTTCACTGAAACTTGGCCCGGGTATTCTCTCATTGACACCACCCCTCAGGAGCCCGAGGTCGACAACCTCACCCGATCCGGAAGGATATACCAACCGGATATTCACCCTCCTCCTATGGACGACATCCCGGTTAGGCAAACTCCTGAGAACGGGCGGCACGCCACCGTCGCGGAAGTCATTGAAAATCCTCTCCTGAAACAACTGAAAAGAACCAAGGCTGAGATTACCATCTGGGATCTTATGTGTACTTTAAAGGAACATCGCGAAAAGCTTATTTGCTCACTTGACCTCATCTCAGTACCCACAGATATCACACCTGACTCATTGGTTAGCCATGTCACGAGAGATGCCGGAGAAAAGGCCATAGTTTTCACTGATAAAGACTTACCCAAAGAGGGGGGTGCTCACAATAAAGCCCTTTACTTAGTGGTTGGATGCAGAGGACAAAACATCACCCTAGCGCTCGTAGATAATGGTTCGGCGGTTAATGTCTGCCCATTGCGAACCGCCCATTGCTTGGGGCTAGGAAGCGATGACTTCCAAACCTCCTCACAAGGGGTACGAGCTTATGATAACTCCCGAAGGCCTGTGTTGGGAAAAATCAACCTTACCATACAAACTGGGCCTGCGGCACGCACCACGGAGTTTCAAATAATCGACATCAAGCCCACTTTCAACCTCCTCTTGGGGCGACCTTGGCTCCATGACTTAGGAGGTGTGGCTTCAACCTTGCACCAAATGGTTAAACTTAACCATAACGGGTAATACTAGAAATCCAAGCCCCTCCTTTCGACGTCAGTTGTACTATGGTTGGAACGGCCGAAACTGCAGATGACCTTTATGGGTTTCAAATGGAAGAAGCAATCCAGTTCATCGAAGATTATGATCCAGCATTCCTAGACCCGCATGCATCCCGAGTCATCCCTAGAATGCTTTTGGCTCAAGGTTATTTCCCAGGAACCCTATTGGGCATAAGGAAGAAGGAATGCACATTCCATCCTTTTCCTGACAAATCTACTCCCTTTGGCTTAGGTTATGAACCAACGGAGGAAGATATTGCTAACCGCCTATCTAGGCTACGCCTTAACAAAGCCAAACAAACCACCCTCCTTCCCCCATATCAAAGGACCCTTAACGGGATGTTTGTTCGGGAAGGAGAAGAACACCCATGATGTGATTTCCCTGAACCCTTCGTTCAGGATGGCTTGCTAAAACCCGGATTTGAAAATTTCCATGACTGCCACACCTTGGATGAGGCACCCCACCTCACCAAGACTAAGACAGCTGAAATATTGGACAACCAGGCTCTATGGACATTGTTTAACGAATCGAGGCCTATGGAGAACGAGACTGTGATGACTACCCTAGATTTACAAGATGAAGGTTTCGATCCAACCCGGTTAATCTCTCCTGCATCAACACTAGAAGAGGTCGGGAACGGATGGGTGAAGACATATCAGTGGGTCAACGCAAAAGGAATAGGATTCAAGATGAGTACCGGTGAAGGACCGAAGTTTTATGAGACAAAACCCAGGCTTGAGCCATATAGAGCACCATTAGTAGTTCTTTAGATTGATAGAAAAATAATAGAGACTTTAGATGGTCCTAAGGCCCTTTAGAATATGGGTCAGTTTTATTTCAGTGTGTTTTCCTTACTTTCCAAATCAATAAAGGCGTAATATGTCTCCTAAAAATTTTATTCTAACACTAAATAAACACCAAATGTACTTGCAAAATAAAAAAATAAAGAAGCGGCCCACTATAGGCCCAACAAACAAAGCCCACTCGGTTTTGAAATAATGCCATGCGAACCAGTTCCCGAAACCCACAAAATAAACCACACTATCCCATCCTCAAAACTTAAAAAGCTGCCAACCAATGTCATCATGAGAGCCAATCCATGCAACCCAAAATCAAAAAAAAATCAAAAATTTAAAACAAATGCAAATATTACCAAAAAAATAAATTCATAAAACATAGAATCCACCGACAGCTGTTTCACATAGATTCCATCATACCCTCCACAAAGATCTTCATAAGTTCCGCACCCTAACTCCATTTTCAAAACTGTTTTGAGTCACCAATAGAAAAAATTAATCTGGACAAAAATGCGTTTCACGCTAAAAGTCAAAAAAGCCTCCAAAATAGCCTCAAAATTAACTTTAACTACGAAGAAAAATATCAAGGCACAAAAAACGAAATAGAAATAAACGCAAGAACATGTGAAGCAAAAACGTCAAAATTGACCGCCCAAGTTATTTTCTGCGCCCAGGGTTGGGCGCCGAAATTTCTGACGCCCCAGCCTGGGCGTTGAAACTCTCTGCCTGCAAAAAGTTTTCCTTTTTTCGAAAAGTGCTCGTCTTTCTATCCGCACACAACAGATAAATAACGAACACTTGGGGGGTATAGTACGTATCCAAATAGGTTCACCAACAAATTGGTCGAATTTTACGCAACCTATGGAAAACGGCAGATGAAAATAATGGCAAATACTTCACTCATTTGACCGATTAAGTAATATGTTTCCACTTCAGGACATATCTACCGAAATCCGGCATACTAGAACTTATTATAAAGCTAAGAACTACGCGCGACCTGATTCTGACAAGATACGTAGGCAATCCTTACCAAGGATTCGACCCAAATAATAATAAAAAATTATATTCTTTGTGTAAAAAAGTGTTAGACATATAAACAAAATTGAATGGAAACTGAAAATACGCCTTTATTAAAATATAATAAGAAGGAAAACAAAGTGCTAGGAATAAAAAAAACACAACTGAAATAAATAGAGGGCACCTACACCCTAGCAAAAAACTACACTACTCTAGTTCTTCCGGATCATCAAATAAAGTCTTGAAAAGAGCAATGTTCGCAGGATCCACCCCCATAGTCTTCTGCGCTGCCCCAATATCAATCTCCTTGAGAACTGGCTCCTGGACACTAACTTTCAAAGATGCCAAAGCTTTAGAAACATTCTCAGTTATAGCCCGCTCAGCCTCAAGGGCACAAACAGTGGTGGGAGAAGGATTACTATCATCAACTGGACTAGCCACCGTTTCTACAGGCGGCTGAGCCTTCCTAACCCATACATTGTTCCGGCGACGATCTCCGCGAGAGCTTGCATTTCTTTTGACAACAGCAGGCCCCTTCATGTTAGGCATCTTTTTAGGCCTGACACTGGAACGGGGAAGAACTTCCGTTCGCTTTCGATCAGGACGAGCTTTCACAGTCTTAAAACTATAGGTACGAGGTCTGGCGGAATCAGGACTCTCATATTTAACACGAATACGAGGTATCAAAAGCTCAGCCGGCTCCCCATTACGAGTCTCGGTCCTCACATCCTTGTCATCGGAACTCATCCACAACTTATAGTTTTCAGAAAGACCCACAAACCCATTTGTAGCTACAGCCCAACGCGGGAGACCATCATAATACCTAGCCCACGCTAAGACCCGTGTTTGAGCAAAGGTCGCTACCTTAGGTGGTACCGTATCAGAAAAGGGGATAGTCTGCCTTAAACCATATTGACGCATGACTCGGTAAGGGAAAATATAAATGGGACAAGCTAGCCCCAACAAAGAAATATAAACCGATACATCAGACCCCCCTGTCATAGTAGTCCAACCCCACCATGGTACCACCCACTTAATAGAACAAATGCCATAAGTAAAAAAGGAGGTCCATTCGGCCTCGTCCTGGCCTTGGTGCAAGTATTTTCGGTTACCCAAAGCTATAGGGCGATAATGTTTAGGATCTGCAGGAGCTTCCAAAAGTCTAAGACGTTCCGCAAGCCAAATCTGCAAAAACAGGTACGATCGAATCAAAAGAATGAAAAGAAAGAAAAAAGGTTCCTGGGGCGCAGTTTCAAAGCCCAGGACCAGGCACCGAATATTACAGCGCCCAGCCCTGGGCGCTGAAACTCAGCCCCAGGCGAAAAGAAATATATAAAAGTGGCGTATGTGTGCGCAAAGAAAAAATAGATTACCTGCAGTAATAGGGGGCTTCCCTTAAAAATTTCGGATTTGGCATCCTTCTTCAGCTCATCCGCACTCAGCAAAGTCTCAGCAACAACCAACGGCATAATAGAATAGCAACTTTCCATCTGGCTAATCAAGGGGATCAGCCTTATGTCACCGAACTCACCATTATTATTCGACAGCAAATAATGATTCAACAAGCAAAATACAAGGGCTCGAATGTTTAATTTTTGTTCGGTCATATTCTTACTAGGCCTAAAATGATGTTTTACGAGTTTTGCCAAGTTAACCTTATCGTCTACAACGAGTTCAGCAAACATGTTATCATCTAGCCCTAGGAAAGCCCTTATGGTTGTTTTACCCTCTTCAATAGTGCCAAGGATCGCAGCAAATTCATCAGGCAAAGGACATCTTTCATTGCCCCGAAAGGAAAAAACATGATGATCGGAGTCCCAAAAGTTTGGGGCAGCATGCAGAAAATTATAATCAATATTAATTTGTTGTAAGCCTAAAAGTGCCTCTAAGTGGTATTCTTTTAACAAAGCTTTTTCTGTGGGAGTAAGGGCTCGTAGCCAACGCGTAACAGCCCGTTGGAGTGAGAAAGTAGGGATCGACATGGCAAAAGCAGTAAATAATTAGAGCACAGCAAAAAAGAGGGAAAGAATTTGAGAGTGGTGGAAAATAAGGACGTACCTAGCCCCTATATATAGCTGAACGCACCCAATAAACATCCTGATCCCATTCGGAAACGTGTTTAGAAATCCGAAAATAAAATATTACCAGGAAAGAACTTTCAGCGCCCACCTCTGGGCGCCGAAATTTTTAACGCCTGAGCTGGGGCGCTGAAAATGCAGCCCAAGGCCCAGATTTCACAAAAACACAGAATAGGAAAGGACTTAAGACCGTGTTGCTAAAACACGAGGCCCTATTACAAGTAAGATCAAGCCCAAAGCACCTTTAGCTCCCAAATAAGCAAAAAAATAATAATAACATTGAAACTTGGTCGAAACTTAGACTCATCTCAGAAAACGCTCATGTACACTTTCAAAAAAAAGCAAGTTAAATATCATGGTCATTCTTCGAAACACCAAAAATATGTGTCGTCAAGTCATTGGTTTTCCAAATAGAAAATGTCTGTCTGTCAAAGGGATAATCCGGGCCAAGCCAAAACCGGATGTCGCCTGAAAGCTAAAGTCGCACTCCACGGCTTCACTAAAATAGCACACTACTATAGGAGGTGGCTCGCACATACGAGCGTGACCCCAAACATGATTACAAGACGCGAAAAACAACCGACGAGCCCCAACACTTGGGGGCTCGTGAAAAGTGGACTCCAACAAAGAGCGCGCAATCAAAATCACATTCCCAGACTGCGCCACGCACCATATCATGTTTGGATATCTCAAAAAATGTATTGTTAAATATACACAGTGTGGACCCACTTATAGGACACATCTAAACAGGAAATATTACGACCCACCAACAGGTTGTAATCACCAAAAGCTCTTCTACATAGGCAAAATAAGAAATTCAAAATGGGCTCGCCCACCCTCAACGGGCGGGGTCTGCGTCACTAGCCGCGCAGGTCCTCAGTTTTTCGAAGAATAAAGTCTTCAAATTTAAAATAGGCTCGCCATCTTCAGCCGGCGGGGTCTACGGCGCAAACCGCATAGGTCCTTATTTTAAAAAAAAAAAAAAAAACAAAAATTTCAAAACAGATTCGTCCACTTCTATCGGACGGGGGGTCCACCCTCAGCGGACAGGTTCGCCATATTCAGCCGGCGGGGTCTACGTCACAAACCGCGTAGGTCCTTATTTTCAAAAACATCAAACAGATTCGTCCACTTCTATCGGACGGGGGGTCCACCCTCAGCGGACAGGTTCGCCATCTTCAGCCGGCGGGGTCTACGTCACAAACCGCGTAGGTCCTTATTTTCAAAAACATCAAACAGATTCGTCCACTTCTATAGGACGGGGGGTCCACCCTCAGCGGACAGGCTCGCCCACCTTCAGCGGGCGGGGTCTGCGTCACTAACAGCGCAGGTCCTTAGTCGCTGCAGCGATAACTTTTATTGGTTTTCCCTTTTTCCAAAAATTAAAGGATTGGATTTTCCTTCGTTTTACGTCCTATAAAAACAAGGGGGTTTTCTCGTTTAGCAAGCCCTGAAAATGAGAATCTTTAAAAACGTTTTACCTCGTGATTGGGCGTGGCCAGGCCCAATTACACTTTACAGCTTTAATTTCGAAAACATCTGTAGTTACTCCCAATGACAAAGTGAGGGAGTTTCTACGCATCTTTAGATCCTTCCAATGACAAAGTGAGGAAGTTTCTATACTATCAGTTGACAAATCCCAATGACACGTGAGGGATATGTCGACACTTCAAGTGATGACCCTTAAGTCAAATGTTATCACTCGGGGGCTCGTAAGACCCTCGCAAAACAGGTCACATACACCATGGCTTGTGCGACGCACTCTGTCTAATACTTTGACCATCGTCTTACTCCAAGACTCAGTCAAAGTGGGGGCTAACTGTAGACACCTACTTTTGTCCCCATTCCCGCAAGGGAAAGGTTCAATGATGAAAGCATAAAAACTCCACTTGACAACGCATCTCCTATTAAATAAACGAATCTCGATTCCCTATTTCATTTCACCCGAAACCTGCTATTTATGGAAACCTGCTAAAAATAGTAACTGCCGTAAAAGGTAGATTCTAAAAGTGGCAAATCATAAAAGATAGAAACCTGTCAGAATTAGGTGTTGCACTCCAACATAAATCCTAAAATGAGATAGAAAACTGCGAGAATCCTATTCCTATAGGATTCGGAAATAAGAGTTACGTATTAATTAAAATCCTAACGAACCTAGAGTTCGTAACGGGCCCAGACGCATTCCGTTATGAAATTGATACGCGCTAAAAGACTCGAATTAATATCAAACTCTACGGATTTTAGGAATCCGAATCTGACTAAACAAAGTTGCCCATACCCTATTTTCAACGCCTGGCTCTGGGCGCTGAAAATACCTGGGTACGTCTCTTTTCCTAATTCTTTGCGGATTAGAACTCTGCAATTCTATCTTTCCACGAACTCTTCCCTATAAATAGGCCCCTAGTTTTGACGTGAAACCAGACACAACAACACATAATATATTCTGAGTATTGACTCTAAACCCCTTAGCCTAAGCCTCTCGCTGCGAAACTGTTCACGCGTTCTGTCGCAATCGATCCATAAATCGAACAGAACGTATCCTGTCCCATAATCGAGATTCGTTAAATAAAAAGGAGAAATAGCAAAGTCAAAGTGGTTAGTTTTCTGAGAACCGTGACGCACCTCTCAAGGGTGCGTCGTAATGTGTCCCTTTTCGATGATTTAACTGCTTTCCTGGCCCTTTTTATGAACTGTTAAACTAACCTAATCTGATTGTTCTATCACGCCTAAAAAATATAATATTTTTGGGAAATCGGATTATCATGTTGGGTCCCTTAATGCTATTTAAATCAGATAATCACGATCGAATTAGTATTATATGTTGCATATTGCTAAAATCAACTCAGATTAGTTTAATAGTTAACGCATGTCCCTTCAATTATTTATGCTGAGCTAGTAAGGATATCCTGCCTCTGGAGTTATCGACGAGCGAAGTACTCCTCTCGGTAGTTACAGTCCCTCGAACCCTCAATCTCTACCTTGCGGGTGTATATTGAGAGATCCCCACGCCAGGGATCACAAGGGAACCTACGGCCATCGTGGTAAAACATAATTGCACTCCCTTTATGTCACGATAACCGGGTTTTGTCAGTTTTTCTCATTGTCGTTAAAAACAGAATGGCGACTCCGATATTACTAGTCAATTGGGTGTATACTCACAGGAAATCCAATTACACTTGATTGAATAAAAACAATCGTCACACCCACGAGGGACAAGGTCATGCATTAGCCTCGCGCTTTTTTCGACCCCCTCACATAAGGATACCCGTCGCCAACCGGGGGGTGCATATGCTTCGAATGTTGTCCACTCGGCACTTTTCGCTAGTAGTACACCCGTCCCAAACCCAATCGCTCGCCCACTAAGGTCCCTCTCATTGGTGCATGCCCCCTTGGCTTACATCGTGATTGGCCTCTTGGGACGAAATTCGTCTGTTGAATGCACTACCTCGACCGGGGCATGTGTTGGATCTACGATAGAAGCGGTACCAAGCCAGGCGCAAATATTACCTATAGAAGCCTATCATAAACTACGTAACATATTATTTTTGCTTCATGTTGTAATGTTAGTTACGTGTAGCGAATTACGTGATTATGTTGTGATTGTGTGTGACAAATAACGTTAGAAAACCAACGACCCTAAAAATTGCCCAAACATTCATAAACACCGATTGGCCAAAGAGTTATACCGAAATACGTGTTCCGCAACCCCGGGCGATCGCCACAAAAATAAGCGACGCCTAGGATGGCCCGTAACAGATCCCACAATGCTACACGACGCGTAAAGGACGTTATTAGGCAAGCACGCAAAATAAGTCGCATGTACAAAAAAATTAGATGAACAGAATACGAGTACCAGTCAGGGACGCATTTTCAGCGCCCCTGGTTGGGCGCCAATTATTTCAACGCCCTTGCTGCGCGCTGAAGTTGCTGCTTGGCCTTTTGGCCAGGCACCGCAGCCTCGGTGCCCGCGCACAAAATATACGTAGCAATAAAAAAAATTCGTAACAAATTTGCTAGGAAGACGTATGGAAAAGGCACTCAATTCTAAGAATGACTTATAAAACAAATAACTCTTTGCGTCGTCATTAGGCCTCCTATGACGACAATGTTCGACACCAAAACCGAGTATGCTAATTAAAATGACCTTGAATGTCACATGGGCAAAGTATTCAAAAAAATGATGTTCAAATAAAGTTTTCAAGGAAAAATAATGTTCGAATAAAAAATAAATAAATCCGAGTCTAGACTAGGCTATGCCAAATTACAATCTAAATCCTAAGTCTTAGTTGTCTTATCCATAGAATAGGTCCTAATGCTTGGTGTCGTTCTGCAAGTTAAATGGTTAACCCATATTGAGTCTCCCTTCCTAACATTTAAATAAGTAAGCACCCATATGTAATTGTCATCCCTTGCTAAGAATCTACGGCCTCAATACTCTCTCTCATCAATAAAAATAATATATTATGTAATTCAAGTATTTGCAAAATGGAAACAGTCACATTCTGAAAATCATTCCTCCATAATCGCACAACCCCCAAAGTGAACCTAAGGTGTCAATACCATTGGCAAAAAAAAACTTATTGTTAATGGCCTCAAGGCTTATGATCACATTGGGTCACGACTATCATAGTCCTCTCGAGCCACTCGCTCCTTGAAATACTCCTAAGTACGGACTAAAAGATTTTCCATGAATGCAACATGACGAACCATGAAAATACCCAGATCGGCATGCCATAAGGCTACCATTGGGGTACCAGGTATTGGATGAAAATACCCAGAATTGGATGAACCAGGTATTTAAACCTCTCCTTAGAAAGTGTGTTTTAGTCTTTTTTGATGATATTCTAGTGTATAGCAGGACACTTGAGGAACACTGGACTCACCTCGCCTTGGTGTTTGAGCTAATGAAGTCTAACCACATGTTTGCCAAGTTAAGCAAATCTGTGTTTGCAACTGACAAAGTAGAATACTTGGGGCACTATATTTCAGCTGCTGGTGTTCAAACTGATCCAAATAAAATTAATGTTGTTCAGAGTTGGCCTACTCCCACTACTGTCAAAGATTTAAGGGGTTTCTTGGGGTTAGCAGGGTATTACAGAAATTTTGTAAGAGGTTATGCAACCATCAACAAACCCGTAACTGATCTTCTCAAAAAGGGAGGTTTCTCATGGAGTGAACAAGCTCAAGTTGCATTTGAAAAACTCAAAGCTGCATTGGTGACAGCTCCAGTACTGGCTGTTCCAAACTTTGATAAGCAATTCATTGTAGAAACCGATGCCTCTAAAAAGGGGATTGGTGTTGTCTTAATGTAGGAGGGTCACCCTTTGGCCTTCATAAGAAGAACTTTAGGTCCAAAATGGCAACAGTTGTCAGTGTATGAAAAAGAGCTGTTAGCTATTGTGTTTGCTGTGCAAAAGTGGGAGCAATACCTTTTGGGAAGTCACTTTCTCATTAGGACTGATCAAAAAAGTCTGAAATGGCTTCTACAACAGAAGATCTCCACACCTTTTCAGCAGTTTTGGCTCTCTAAATTGATGGGATTTGACTATGAAATCCAATACAAAAGTGGCAAAGAAAATGTGGCTGCAGATGCTCTATCTAGAGTTAGTGGTACTGAGATTTTGTTGATGGCAATATCTGTTTTGGATTCGAATTTATCAGACTTGATTTTGGCCAGTTATCAGTTTGATGCTACACTGAAGGAAGTACTTCTGTCATTGACTGATGGCCAACTGGTGGAAGGGTTTTTGTTGTAGAATGGTCTCATCAAACAGAAGAATAGAATTCTGGTTGGTCCTGATATAGAGCTTCGAAAGAAGATCATTGAGTGGCAGCATGCTGCTCCTGAAAGTGGCCATGGTGGTAGAGAGTTGACTGTTTCTAGAGTCAAGTCCATTTTTACTTGGAAAGGGCTCACTAAGGATGTTAGACGCTTTGTTAGACATTGTGTCACCTGTCAATCCTCCAAGTATGATATTGCAGCAACTCCGGGTCTTCTTCAACCACTCCCTATTCCAGAAAAGGTGTGGGTGGATGTTTCTATGGATTTCATTTCTAGACTTCCTAAATCTGGTGGCAAGGAAGTTATTTTTGTAGTGGTTGACAGACTCAGCAAGTATGCTCACTTTATGGCTCTCTGTCACCCATACACAGCTATAACAGTTGCTCAAGGTTACCTAGATAATGTATTCAAGCGGCATGGATGGCCAAGAACAATAGTGAGTGATAGGGATTATGTTTTCCTGAGTAACTTTTGGAAGGGACTTTTTTCTCTTCATGGTACTGAATTTCTTTTTTCAAGTGCCTATCACCCTCAAACTGATGGTCAGACTTAAGTTGTTAATAGATGTGTGGAAAACTACCTTAGATGCATGACTGGTGAACATCCCAAAGATTGGCACATGGGGTTACCTTTGGCTGAGTGGTGGTACAGCACTCACTTCCACACTTCAAGTCAGATCACTCCCTATGAGGTGGTCTACAATCAACCACCCCCTCTTCATTTGCATGCCTTACTTACCACAGAAATCCAATAATGCAGAGGTGGACAGGAGTTTGCTAAGAAGAGAGGCTATGATAGATACTGTGAAGTTTCACTTAGCAAAAGTACAGGAGAGGATGAAGGTTCAAGCTGACAAGCATAGGTCAGAAAGGGTGTTTAATGTTGGCGATTGGGTCTGGCTGAAATTGCAAGCTTATAAACAGCATACAGTACACAAAAGGTCAAACCAGAAGCTGGCTCATCATTATTATGGTCCCTTTCAGATTTCAGCTACTATTGGCAAGGTTGCTTACAAATTGAAACTTCTAGTTGATGCAAGGATACATGATATTTTCCATATATCCCAACTGAAGAAGTTTAAGGGAACACTTCCTATTGATGCACATATTCCAGATTGGTTTCAAGGCATTGATCTTGCTCATCAATTTGCTACACCTGCACCTATCTTACAGAAACGTGTGGTTCAGTTCCAAAATGCTCCACAAGAACAGTACCTTGTGAGTTTGGTTGGTTTTGAGAATCATGAAGCAACATGGGAAGTAGCTGCTGATTTAGAGCTCAGTTTCCTTCTTTTTTTGTCTAGACTTAAGGACAAGTCTTTTTAAGGGGGAGAGTTATGATATGGGATGATCATTGTAATCATGATAATTGGCGGGAAAGTTAGTTGCAAAAGTTAGTTATTATAGTTAGCTAGCTTTTCGAATAATATCCCTTAAATTTAGGAAGTTTGTTAGAAGTTTGTTAGAAGTTTGTTAGCTGATTCCTTAGGATAGCTTATATAAACAAGCTTGCCTTATATTTGGACATTCATTGAATACAATAACAACTTCTACTCCCTCTCTCTCTCTCTCTCTCTCTCTCTCTCTCTCTCTCTCTCTCTCTCTCTCTCTCTCTCTCTCTCTCTCTCTCTCTCTCTCTTTCGAATTCGTCTCCTTCTTCTAAATTCCTCTCTCTCTCTCTCTATTCTATCTTCTTCTTCATTCTGAGATCATAGCTGATCTCCATTGAAGGGTAGCTTGCCAGCACCCTTATCAGGCAGTCAACCTAATCTTCTTAGAGACTTGCATAAAACTATGTGCGTATTATACTAGTGTTCATTCTATTTGTTAGTTTCATGTAGAAAGTTATGTGTTATGTGAAACTAATCAACCAACCCATAGTTTCGGGTCAACTGTGTCAATAAAAAAATTCTTAAAACGTGAAAAATAAGGAATAGCTACGAATCGAATCGATCAGAAAATTCCGTGCTGCGAAAAAATGAACAGGTGCCAGAAAATTATACTGCTGTCCAGGAATGTGCGACCTATTTCCAACGCTTCCCACCTGGGCGCAAGAAATTAGTTGCGCAAGAATGCTTATTTAAAGTCGTTTTGCCTCGAAATTACAAACGATAAAAGCCCTACATGCACCAGAAAATTCTTGCGCGTGCCTGGCCTGCCGCAGTTATTTCCAACATTAGTCCCTCCAGCGTAACAAATATCTAGCGCTCGTCAGCATATTTTAATAATATTCTGCGTATCCAAAGTCTTAAATAACTTACCTCGCTATTCGTTGATGAATTAAAAAGTGATACCGCAAGTGCACGACATCTGTTGTTAGCAGATACTTAGCAAATATGGGTCGATTCCATAGGAGACAAGTTACATTAGCCCTAGAAAATGACTACTCGCTCATAACTAAATTAACAAACATGAAATATTAAATAATGATGGAATTCATAATGAACAATAATAAGAAACAATAATTCAAAGCAAGAAGAATTCTGAAAAATACCTACATTGATCAATCGAAGGTAATGTAATAAGGCTCAAGAATATGAAGAGAGAAAAATAAAATTAAGCGTGAAAAAGGAATTCTAGGAAAATAAAACATGAGGGAAATAAATTAATTCCCTTCAAGTATTTATAGTTTCTATTTCTAAAATAAAATAAATAAATAAATAAGAAAATAAAAATAAAAGTCGTCAATGATTGGTTGATGGAACGATGACGTGGCAATAAAACCCGAGAACGACCGAACCGCCTAGGCCACCCACAAGGCGCAAGAGTTGGCGAGGCATGGGCAGCAAGGGATCTCGCGTGCCATCCCTCGCTGGCCTGTGAAGCGCTAACAAAGCAATCAAATGGGGCAGTGAGGGATCTAGTGAGCCATCCCTCGCTGGCCTGGTAAGACGCATAGCAATGCAAAAATGGAGCAGCGAGGAAGCGAAGGATCAAGCGAGCCATCCCTCGCTGGCCTGGTGATATGCAACAATGCACGATGAAGAAACAAGGCACAACGAGAGATACATCGAGCTAATCATCTGGATTGATATAATCGTTCCCAGAATGCTCAATTCTCCGATCAACACTTCGTCTATAACTCAAACCATCTGGTGATCACTCGATCCACCTCCAAACACTCCGAAAGCACCCAAATGATTGTAAAATCACCTAAAATATCAAGGAAAACACAAACGGAGCGTAATAAAGTACAATAACGACGACTTATGCAATTATTACTTTGAATGAAACTAATATGAGATAAATGCCTAGAAATGCAACCTAAATGAGCCTAAAATACCCTATACAAATATGATTCATCAAATTCCCCCAAGAAATACTAAGCCGAAGACAATGAAATAAGACACACATGACTTTCATTGAACCTGAACAAAACCTACTCAACTCTCGAGCAAATAATCAAACAAAGTTATTGAGATAGAAATCTAGCTCGGATACAAATAGAACTACAAAGCATTATGATCCACAATTGAAACGACCAAGATTAGCCAGAAACTGTTCTCAATCAAGCTAGTCGTCGCCGCATACCTTATAGAATATAAATATATGATGCAACATGGAGTAAGATGACAATTGCAAGAAACAACTTTCACTCAATCACAAAACAAACATGCAGATCAAGAGGTCTTTATAATACTCTTGTAATGGGGCTAGGTACAAAGGAAGGGTATGATATAATTTTGGGAAAAGTAAGAGTAAGGTCCTACTTGGGGAGCAAAGGTGAACTACATGTGTCGGCGTGATGATGCGGATAATCCAACTCCGTCGAACCATGAAACAGAACAATCAACCAAGTCATAACCATGGGGAAGAACATAATATAATGACAAATGGTCTTTCTTCAATCCCCTTTCCTTGCCTTCAAACTATATAAAAAATGAATAACATATTTTTTTTGAATCTTTTTATTTTTATTATTATTTTTATTTTTTTCTAATATGAAATAAAATGATGAAAAAGGAAGTACAAAAATAAATACTAATGCTAACTGTTACAAGCTTGGGTGCCAACAATAGTATACACCATTTTCGAACTACAAATCCAAACGTAGCCTCGAACCACGAACTATAGGCTTAGTGTGCCAATCAATCAACATCAATGAAACCATTACGAACACCGAAGCTCCTCCAAGCTAGAATCAGGACAAGTAACCAACGGGGCTAATAGGACTCAATTTTGTGGAGTTAAAAAATGAATGGACAAGGCCACAACATGGGTATGAAAGGCAGGAACCGATGTTTCCAAACTGGTCTAAAGGCTTCTTATGAGAATGGCGTCTCTCATATGCGGCATGCGTGAGTTTCAATTGAACTACTAATGACTCTCAACCCAAAATCATACGATAACAAGGTACATCAATCACACAAACACTTAGAAAGGTGACCTACAAGATAATTGACTAGGTATTCTTCACACGAGACCAACATCTTACCGCATACCATTCAATATGTAATACCCCATATTTGTAGGCATTTTATTAATCATTTTATGCATTTTTTTTAATATATATTTGATATTAAATTATTTTGGAGGGAAAAATGTTCAAATATTTTGGAGGGAAAATATTCAAATGTCTTAGAGGGAATATTATTTTCAAAACTGAATTTAAATTATTTTTTTCGTATTTCATTAATTCCTAATTCTATTAGGAATCAATTTTGGAGAAAAAAAGTTTTAATCAACTTAAAATTATTTATTAAACCCGAAAACTATGTTTAGTATTTTATAAAATCAGTTTTATATTATATGATATTTGTGAGAATATATTTTTGATTTATTTTGGGAAAATAAGATAAATTCTATTTAAAATTGGAATTTAAGAGTTTTACCAATTCAAAATCTTGCAGATAAATTCTGAAAATTTAAAGATGTCTTGTAAATAATTATTCAAGCCTCTGTTTAAAATTTCGTGATTTTATCTTTTGTATTTCTATTTTAAACAATTTTACTCTAAACCGAATATCACCAAAATCATGACTAGATTCAAAATCCTATCATAGCTTGCACACCAACTACGGCTATACCTATTAGGGTTTCATTCTAACCCTAAACCTAATCCTACACCTATAAATACCCCCTACTTTATTCATCATTCCCCACACCAAAAGTTGAGAGCTTTCCCAAGCGCGCTCTTAAACTTCTTCTCCCTCTTTGGCTCTAAACCTTCTTACCTAAAACCCTTATACAACCACCACGACACCCCCGTCGTGCACTCCTTGCCGACGACGTCTTCCTCTTGGGGTCGTGACTTCCACACCCCAATTGTTTTCAAAGCCTTCTCTTTTACGGTCAATTTTTACTATTTAAACTCTTCTAAATCAATGCCGTAATTTTTAAAAGTGTATTTTTGAACCATGGGTTCGAAATTTTGATTTATAATACTGTTATTATGCATTCATAACTCATGAATTAAATTGAAGTCCACTAGATTTATTTTTATTAATTTAATTGTTTAATCATGAATTAATTAGGGTTTTAGTAATTAATTGTTAGGAACTCGTGAGTGATCCGTAGCAGGATCAAACTAATCTTTGTGTGAGGTTTTATTTAATCAAGGTACGTGTATGTGGCTCGATAATTATGTGTTAAATCTATGTATGGTTTGAATTGTTATATTCTAATTGATTAATCGATTTCCAATTGAATTGTGAACTTATGATTTTATTCTTGAATTTATGGACAAATGATTTATGGATTTCGAATTTATATATTAATATAATAATTTTCAAGTGTTAATGATTCAATAAAAGGACACTTCGAAATTATTGATGAATTTTAATGATTTAATAATTAATCATTTATTTACACATGTATTTAATCAAAAAAATTTATGTTTGATTAAATAAAAGGAGGTTATTGGTTTATCATGTGGAATGGAATTGGAAAGTCGTTCACGACACTATTATACTTTTTTAAAGTGTCAAAATGTAATGGATCCCATGAAACATTAAAGTTCATACGCATCACTTGTTGTGTAAGTCGAGGGTCACTTGTTGATTATTATTTGGTTAGTACCCCAATGCATAGATTTTTGATGGAATACTAGATTGGGGGTGTGCACATTTAGGAAGGAAGGGGAGATAAGAAGAGGTGTTTTGATTTCCATATTCTAATTGGAATCTATTTTTGGAAAGTTTCTAATTTTGGAATATTGTTATATTTGGAAAGTTTATATATTTGGAATATTTCTTTTCATAGAATGTTTCTACTTTTGGAAAGTTTCTATTTTGAAAATCTTAATTCTTGAAATGTTTATACTTTTGAAAAGTTACTATTTATGGAAAGTTTCTATTTATGGAAAGTTTCTAATTTTAGAAAAACGAATCTTCTATGATTTCAATTAAGCAAGTTTGAATTAAATGGTTAGAAAGTATGTTCAACTATATATAAATGTTTTACATGTCTCCATTTGGAGGTAATACTCCTAAGTTTCTCTCCATGTTGGTTTTATTCAAATAAATGTTGGTTTTAAAAAGAGAGAAATTTGCGGGTGGCACAAAATGGTATCAGTTTAGCCATGAAAGAACCTAGGATTAAAACTTAAACAAATTTGAGAGTAAGGGTAGAATTTAAGGGGCATATGATAGAATTTCGCATTCTAAGGATGAAAATCTATTTTCAAAGAAATTATGTTTTCATTAAAAACTATTTTCCTATCTTTTGAGAAAAGATGTTTGGTGTGAATCCATCACTCGTAATGTCTTCTGTCTAGGTTGAATAAGAGGAGCTCATACCGACGCTGTGTATAATTCTCTAACTACCTAGGAATATGTTGTTTTGGTGTATTCACACTAAAAATCAAGTACTTGAACTTATACAAATTTTAGAAAAAGATCAAAAGAATTCGTTTAAAGTCTATTTAATAAATTAATTTATGCATTTACTAGAATTACATGATAAAATTCGTGCATTAAGTGATAGGTCCGGAATTTTTCCTTCAAAAGAATAAATAAATAAAACATTTCGTGAATTTAGTCACGATTTATGTGAATTTTGTGCATAAATATTTACTTAATTGATTATGCATACCTGGGAATTTTGATGGCAATTTGCTAACTTATGATGAATTTTCTCACATTTGGATTTGGTTAAATTATTTTCCTTTTATGGAATTTGGTGGAATTTATGATTTATTGTGATTTATGGTGAATTGTGTCAATTCTTATATGGTGAAGTACTTTGCAGATGCTTGAAATCGTACGAAAACGTTTCTATAGTCTTGATTATGTTAAGAGGGAAGACCAATTGGCTGAAGACTACACTATGAAAATACATGAACTTCTTGGGAAAATTAGAGCTGATAATCAACCCAGATGTCATCAACTTTATTATACTCACGGTTTCACTGTTCTACTTATGGTTGCTCATCTACCTCAAAATCCAAAATATGAACCAATCATTGCCAAGTATGGGGAAATTATGTTAAATGAATACCATTATAACGAAAACTTTTTTTGTATGAATGCATTCTTGATTGGGACCCCAAATTTTTTTACTTGACCTAATTCTGCTAGATAATATATGGAAGAACAAGGGTGGGGGCAATGATCATTTTAAAGTACTTGTGATGAACGACTCTAACCCAAAAAGTCCTAGTTATAACCCATCTCCCTATGACCTCCCATTTGCTTCTCCTAAGATGTCCACTGCTGATTCTAACTCCAAAATTTTTTCCATGGATACTTCAATTCCATCCCGACCAGATTCCTCAAGAAACTATTTCTCTAATGTTGTTCCTTCTCCAGAAAAATCTAAATCTTCTAAGGGTTCTTCTACTTCAGGAAGCTCAAGATAAACACCATGTTTAAAGCGTAAAAAGTGTGATTCAGATTCTGAGTATGATCCCAATGAAGAGTATTATTCGGATGATAGCATGGGCAAAAGGAAGAAGTCTTAGATTGTCTTTTAAATTTCAGTGTTTGTTTAAGGAGTGTTTGTTTTTTAATAAAGCCATTTTTGTGTGGCAAAGTCATGTAATAGTTAGAACCTTTTGTTGAATTTCTCAATTTATTTAATGAAATTTGGTTTGATTTAATAAAGTGTTGCAATTTTAGTAATTGCATTATTTGTTGAATTTACATCTAGTTGCAATTCCTTTTTTTAGTACATTTTCCTTATTCAGGCAAGATGATGAGAGGACGACTTCATAACCGGGGAAAGAATAGATCAGGGAAAGTTGGAACGGCGATTAGACGCCTAACTGACATAGCTCATAACTTGACTCGGGCTATGACAACTCAGGCAACTCGCCATAGTGATCTTGAAAACTTTGGTGACATTGTTAAGAAGGTGGCGGCTAGTAAGCCACCTACCTATGTTGGAAAGGAAGACCCTACAAGCCTAGAAAATTGGATTAGAGAGTTTGACAAACTGTTTAATGCCATCAACTGCCCGGAAGACCTAAAAATCAATAATGCGGTGTACTATCTAAGGGAAGAAGCTGACTTATGGTGGTCACAACGAAAGAAAGATTTAATGACCAAACCTGATTGTGATTGGGAAATCATGAAAGAAGCCTTAAGAGCCAAGTTTTACCCTCCCTATCTAAAGAAGCAAAAATGCCTAGAGTTTACAAACCTTAGAATGGGGACCATTATTACAACAAGTTTATAGAGCTAATGAGGTTTGCACCTGAAATAGTCCCAACGGAAGCCATGAAAGATCAAAGGTTTGAACAAGGGTTAACTTTGACCTTGCAAGGGAAGCTCGGGGGAGTTAACTTTGAATCCCTAGATGATGTTTATGGGCGTGCATCGCACTTGTATGGGATTAAGGGAAGGGAAGTTGAGGTAAACTTTGCTGAAAAGAGGAAGGTGAATGGGAATGGAAACTTCCAAGGGGGTGAGAAGAAACCTAAGTTATATGGAGACTTGAACCATGGAAAGAATGGAAACTACAACCAAAATAGGGGAGAGAACCGTGACTTCAACCGAAACGGGAAAGGAAACTTCGGGAATGGAACTGCTAGGAATGGAAATTTTGGGAATTCAAATGGGGATAAGCCTAAGAGAAACTATTTCTAAAAAAAGTGCCAGAAGAATCACCCGGGGAAAGACTGTGAGGGGAACCTGGTTACTTGCTATTTCTGTAAGAAGCAAGGACATCGGGAATTTCAGTGCTACAAGAAGGCATCTGGAGGACCATCATCTAATTCCGGCCAGAACGGGAAAGGTCCTTATTCAAGCCAACGACCACCAAGCCAACAGGCAGGAACCAGTGGTACTAAGACAGGAGGTGGGAGCAGTACCACCCAACCCAAAGGAATGTTGTTCGTGATGAATCATCGTGAACATGAAAATGTGTCTGAAGTAGTAACTGGTACTTTTTCTATTTGCGATCTACCTGCTAAAGTATTATTTGATAGTGGAGCATCTCATTCTTTCATTTCTAGCACGTCCAGTACATGTTTGCTTAGATATTTCCATACCTAGCGGGGAAGTTTTGAATTGTTCTAAGTTGCATCGTAATATTCCTTTAGTCATTTCGGGGTCAGAATTTATGTCAGATTTCATAGAATTTGGGATGGAAGACTTAGACGTAATTTTGGGTATGGATTGGTTGGGAAGATACCAAGCCCAAATTGATTGTGAAGCCCAAAAAGTGACCTTGGTAGGCCCAGGAGGAACAAGAATTTCGTATAGGAAGTTGGGGAAGAAGAAAAATGGGTTCAAAATAGTGTAAGATTTGCAACTCCAAGCTTGTGTGAGAAAGGGGCATCCATTGTTCATGTGTAGCGTTCAACATTTGGGTGGGGTAGAAGAAGATGGGATGATGAATATTCCAGTAGTGAATGAGTTTTCGGACGTATTTCCGAAAGAAATTCCAGGAATGCCTCCACTAAGGGATGTGGAATTTACTATTGACCTAGTACCTGGAACTGGCCCAATCTCAAAGGCACCATATAGGATGGCCCCAGCAGAGTTAGAAGAGTTAAAGAAGCAGGTGGAGGATTTGTTGGAAAAAGGCTATATTCGGCCTAGTGCATCTCCATGGGGTGCACATGTTCTCTTTGTCAAGAAGAAGGATGGGAGTATGAGGTTGTGCATAGATTATCGTGAGCTAAATAATGTCACAATCAAGAATAAGTATCCACTTCCGAGAATCGATGACTTGTTTGATCAGCTAAAAGGGGCAGGAATATTTTCAAAGATTGATTTGAGGTCAGGGTATCACCAGTTGAGGATTACAGATAAAGATATTGCTAAAACTGCATTTAGGACGCGTTATGGTCATTATGAATTCACAGTGATGCCATTCGGATTGAGTAACGCACCTGCGGTATTTATGGATTTGATGCATAGCATTTTCAGACCGTTTTTGGATAAGTCAGTAGTTGTCTTTATTGATAATATCTTGATATATTCGAAAAATAAGGAGGACCATGAGGAGCATTTGAGGAAAGTTTTGGTGACCTTAAGGGAAAATCAATTGTATGCAAAACTATCAAAGTGCGAGTTTTGGTTGGAGAAGGTTGCCTTTTTAGGACATGTGATAACTAAGGAAAGGGTATCTGTAGATCCAGCAAAGATTCAAGCAGTCAGTGAATGGCCAACCCCAAAAAGTGTGTCAGATATAAGGAGTTTTCTGGGTTTGGTAGGTTACTATAGAAGATTTGTGAAGGACTTCTCAAGGATTTCAAGGCCTATGACGAGTTTGATGAAAAAGGAAAGTAAGTTTGAATGGACTTGGGAGTGTGGTGAGGCGTTTGCAACATTGAAGGAAAGGTTGACTTCTGCACCATTTTTAGCATTACCGGATGGGAGAGAAGTTTATGAGGTGTTTAGTGATGCTTCGAAGTATGGTTTGGGTTGTGTTTTGCAACATAATAGGATGGTTATAGCTTATGCATCTAGGCAATTGAAACCGTATGAAGTAAATTATCCAACACATGATCTAGAGTTGGTAGCTATCGTGTTTGCATTGAAAATTTGGAGACACT
Source organism: Spinacia oleracea (assembly GCF_020520425.1). Taxonomy (NCBI): domain Eukaryota; kingdom Viridiplantae; phylum Streptophyta; class Magnoliopsida; order Caryophyllales; family Amaranthaceae; genus Spinacia; species Spinacia oleracea. The sequence continues at coordinate 107,924,051 of NC_079491.1, read as the reverse complement.
ACTTGTATGGGGTGACAGTGAAGATTTTTACGGATCATAAGAGTTTGAAATACATATTCACCCAAAAAGATCTGAATATGAGGCAGTGATAGGGTGTTTTTCCGTCGTTGAAAGATCAACACCTCACCAAACAAAATTTATAAAACACCTAAATAACCGGCTATATGGACTATAGCGGCAAGTATAAAGATCGTCCCATGGGAATGGATATGTTTAACTATTCAATCTATGCGTTCACAAGCTAGTTCGAACAAGAATTGAGTTTTTGAACTAATCTAATGAAATCTAGAAAACCAAACAAATAAAGAGATTCTAGAGATTTCAGGAATCGGCAATGGAAATCGAATCAAAGGAAGCACAAGGTCAAAACATTCGTGAATATGCAACGACATAGCACATAGGGGAATGAAACCAAATGACGTGCTCGCCACCTCGCGGATGGAGCACGCGAAGCAACCTAGCCTATGGAAGAGCTTTCGCCTAATCCTAAACTAGATAAGCTTGCATATAATAGGAACAATCATTCACTTGCACAAATTAGGCTCACAATGTCTTGCCAAACCTAATCATACATTCCAATCTAATCCACTCAAATAGCATTCACGACTACTACTCAATTAGTCATGGATGTACTATCACTAAATCACATTTAATCACAACATCAATCATGAATTTTCCCTAAAATTCCCCAAATTCAATGCCAAAGCTTCATCCCTAACCTGTAGACTAAACTAATCAATTAGCATGATTAACATCAACATTAAACTAACATTAATCCTAATAATGAAACTAAATGAATTAATGAAGCTAATTGAAACAACAAAATTCAGAAAATTCAAACCACAAAATTGGGGAAAAATCAAGAACATTCAAAATGAGAAACTAATTCTAGAATTCAAGCATGAAATCAAAGAATAAATGAAATTAATGAAGAAATTAAAGAATTAAAGAACTAATCAAAAGAAGAATTAGAACTATACCTTGAAATGAAGAAATTGCATCAAACTTTGAAGAACAAAATGAAGAACAAAGCTCAAAAGAAATAGAAAAGAAATCTGAAAATTAAATGATTAAATTGAATTTAGAATCAAGAATTTGAGGCTAAGAATCCTTAATCCTAATCTCTAATCTAATCCCTAAACTAATTCTGGAGAGAGAATTCTAAGCTAAGCCTAAGAAAACTGAACATTACGTAATGAAAGCCTAATTACAAATGCTGCGATTTCTCGTACTTATAGCCTACGCGCAGCTGTGCGATCGCACGAGGGGGTCTGTACGCTCGCACAAAACTCCACTGAGTTCCTGCATTAATTTTGGCAATTCGTGTGCTCGCACTAAACTTCAGTGTGCTCGCACTAAACTGTGTGGTCGCACTGGCACAGCTGTGCGCCCGCACTGACTGGAGTTGTAGCTGCGTGTTGCTGTTCTGCTATGATCTTGCTGCGATTGCTTTGCTTCTGCTGTGCTATATGGTTTCTACACTGCCTGGTCTATGATGTGGTGCTGCTGTAAGGTATGAATCATGGCACTCAAGGGGCTGTACAGCAGCCTAAGGATTGCTACAAAGCGTGTGCAATGTTGTTGTTTCGAGCTGCTGTTGTCATGGCTTGTTGTTGCTCGTGAGGCTGCTACTGTGGTTGTCCCTTGCGTGTGCTGCCAGCTCTGTGTTGGCTCTTGGTCATTGCGAATGCATAGCTGCTGTCCACTCAAATGCTCTTAACTCGCTTCGTCGCTGCACAAATAAATCGTAGAGCACATTATTAAAATCGAAAATCAAAATATTAATTCGTTTAACATTTTTACCAATTGTAAAACATATAACTCGTCGACAAGAATATTGACAAATTATTAACACGTTAAGACTCAAAATGACTCTTACGCAATGAGAATGCGCATAAAAGACACATTTAGAGCAAAAACGACTAAAATATACGCAAGACGAGAAAATGTTACGATTAATGCAAAAATGCGATAAACGAACTAAAAACGATAAAATTAAGCTAGCAAAAATAATAATAAAATGCTAATAAAATGAAATAAAATCCTAAGCTAAAAGCGACATAAATGTCGCTCATCAAACTCCCCCAAGCTAACCCTTTTCTTGTCCTCCAGCAAAGCTAGAATGACAAACGGGGAGGAGAATGAGCTTATTTATTTAAAAATCGAAATTACGAAAATAAGAACTACAAGAATGCACACTAACTCACTTTCGTAGGAATCACGATGGCATTTAAGCGCATGCAACAAGCTCTTTGAACCCCACAATCGGTCATGAGGGCGAGTGGGATCTCGCAAGGGTTTCCAAAGAGAAACACCCATAACTCTTCCAAAAATTTGAATCAAGGCAAGAGATAAAATGAAAAACAAACCAAGAAAAGAAAAGAAAAGAAAAGAAAGAAGAAAAGAAGGGAAAAGAAAAGAAAAGAAAGAAAAAGAAAAAAAAATGAAACTACAAAACTCGAGATAAGGGCCTTTATTATGGAACAAGTATGAGAGAATGCTAATATTACTAACCAAATAAACAAATGCACGCTGACCAATGTCCTAAGTCGAGGGAAAGATTCAAATGCCAAGCAAAGAGAACTAAGGGCAAGCACTTATCAATTCCCCTTCAACCAAGCATACCGCGTCAAATCTCTAGATCCTATCCACCCTTGAGAATAGCGTCTCGAGACACCGCGAAGGCGCCGGAAAACAAGGTTTGGCTACCCGACATCTTAGCATGACAATCCCATTCCATAAACTTGACCAAATCCTCCCTCCACCGACAATGACTCAACTCAAAAGGGTCAAGAGGACTTTTAGGGTGTAAAGTAGGCTAGGGGTAAGGTGCGCAACAAATTTGGTAATTGGTGCTCAAACCTAAAGTGAAGCGCAATGAATGAACTCAACTCAAGCAAATCGAACCATAAACAAACTCATACCACTTATTTGGGGTACCCCCAAGCTTATTTAACAACTACACTAAACTAAAACTCTTTTTTTTGAACTTTTTCTTGATTTTTTTTTTTTTTTTGTGTGTTTCAAATGAAACTTTTCTCATTGCCTTCTTTTCTCTCTATTTTTGGCTTTTTCAAAACTTTCCTTTCTCTTTTTGCTTTTGCTTATTTATTCACTATGTACATCAAGATTCCCAAAACTTGTCATTCATACCAATAACAATCATTCCTCAACTTAGCATAATCATTTAAAACCATCAAGCATCATAAATCAAAGCTTCACTATCACTTTTAAGGGTGAAAACAAAACAAAGGCTATTAGGCTTGTACTCTGCTCATAAGAAATGAAGGGGAAAGGCTCAAATGGATAGCAAGGGGGCAAATGCAAACAAAAACATATGAGAAAAATAGAAAATAAAGTCCTAAACTAAAAAGAACGATAGTCACCGAAATAAATGCCTCTATTGTCCCCTAAAGTAGTTCGCTCGTGGTCTCGGGAAGGAAATAGTCAAATTTGGGAGATAAGAAAGTCAATGCTAAGGATCAATGCCACTCAATATATGTATATTTGTTTGGGCTAATTTGAACATGAACCTCACATGGGAGCAAATACCACTCTCTCCGGTTTCAAGTCACTAGAGATATCGACACCATCTTACCACAAGCCAAGGGTTCAAGACGCATGCTACCCAAAGTTCAACAAACTTTCTTAACACCTAAATCCTAGATTCGACCCTAGACATTGAAAACCGTGCAAACATCTACCAATTAGGAATAAAAGCATTCTAGCCTTCAAGTTCCAATTTTATTTGCCCAAATGGAGAATAATGCCTAAAAATCTAGAAAAGCTTGCCTTAACAAAGATCGAAAAGGAAAAAAGAAATAAAGAGAAAAGAGAAAGAAAATAAGGAAAAGAAAATGAAGTAAAAAAAAGGAAAATAAAGAAAATATTCACAAAATCAATGAAACTAATCAAGAAATATGCACAAAATCCAAAATATTCACAAAATCAAGCAATCCATCACACGGAGATCAAAGTAGCAAAGAATAGAATCCCCCCCCCCCCCAAGCTCAAATTAGGCCATGTCCTCAAGGCCTAAAATGAAACTAGGAGTGGGCATAGCTACCCATCCAACCAATGCACCGCATATATGAGGCCCGACCCAAAGAATGCAAGAAAGTTAGAATGATATTACCAGAACCGTCGTGGGAGCAAGTCCCGCAAAGAACCGTAATAACGAACGAACTCTCCAATAAGAATAGCCGGACATGGCAAAGATGGATGCAAAGATTTCCACATCAATAAAGCTTGAGCCACAAAAAACTTCAAAAATCAAGAAAAATTAGTATACATGGCCCAAGTGGCCAACACCCACGGGTTGCCTCCCGAGAAGCGCTCTTTTTACGTCATTAGCTTGACCCTCTTACCTCTAGTAAGTACCCCGACAACGATCGCAATAGTTTGTCATATGAAATGGCAAGCATATCAAATAGTAACAAGTAGGCAAGAGTAAAATGAGATGCAAGCACAAAGTAGAATGCAACTCTATGCCTACAAGGGGTAGGGAACCAAAAATAAGAAAAATCAAAAAGAAAAACAAAAGAAATACTCCCTTCTTAATGCTTCTTTGGTGAAGGAGAATCATTAGGATCAATAGAGGAAAAAGAATCCTCAAGCGGTGGGAGTCTTGACAAAAAGGCAAAAGAAATGGAAAATGAAGGATAAATGTTGAGTTTCTTCTTTCCAAATTGGGAATGAGGGAAGGGAGTGGGAACAAAAGATTCACAAACAACTTTACTCACATCACATAAAGCACAAGAAATCTCAACATAAGATCCTTAATTAACTTTTAAAAGTTTTTGGTAGGCACACTCACTTTTTTCCTCCATTTGAATCGACTTAAGCACTTCAAAGCAAAATGGAGCAAATAAATTTTCATCACCATCATCGATGAATTCACTCAAAGAGGAATGAGTAGGAAGAAACTCTCCGATACTTAATTTCTCAATGTCATGCATCATAGGTGGCAATGCAGCCTCAAACTCTTCTCTTCTCCATGAAACTTCCTTAATAGACTCTTGCATTAGGTTAGAAATTCCCAAAAACCCTTTTACAACTTGTTGGGACATGAATTCAAATGCATTCAAACAAGAATCTATTCTTTGCTCTTCTTGAATTTCAAGATATTTTATGAAAAGGAACCTCTCCAACAATGATTTTGGAGGTTCAAAATTCAAAGAGCTTAGGAAATTATCATGGAGAAAGAGAAGATCATCAAGTGTAATCGATTCGTCATTTTAAGAAACAAAGGAATTTGCCATTTTTTTGGTTTTTAAAGAAAAAGAAAATGAAAAATGAACTAGATTAGAGAACTAGAAAGAAAAATCAAACAATGATGTCATTCCCCGACAACGGCGCCATTTTGATAGGGTGTTTTTCCGTCGTTGAAAGATCAACACCTCACCAAACAAAATTTATAAAACACCTAACTAACCGGCTATATGGACTATAGCGGCAAGTATAGGGATTGTCCCATAGGAATGGATATGTTTGATTATTCAATCTATGCGTTCACAAGCTAGTTCGAACAAGAATTGAGTTTTTGAACTAATCTAATGAAATCTAGAAAAGCAAACAAATAAAGAGATTCTAGAGATTTCGGGAATCGGCAGTGGAAATCGAATCAAAGGAAGCACAAGGTCAAAACATTCATGAATATGCAATGACATAGCACATAGGGGAATGAAACCAAATGACGTGCTCGCCACCTCTCGGATGGAGCACTCGAAGCAGCCTAGCCTATGGAAGAGCTTTCGCCTAATCCTAAACTAGATAAGCTTGCATATAATAGGAACAATCATTCACTTGCATAAATTAGGCTCACAATGTCTTACCAAACCTAATCATACATTCCAATCTAATCCAATCAAATAGCATTCACGACTACTACTCAATTAGTCATGGATGTCCTATCACTAAATCACATTTAATCCCTAAAATTCCCCAAATTCAATGCCAAAGTTTCATCCCTAACCTCTAGACTAAACTACTCAATTAGCATGATTAACATCAACACCAAACTAACATTAATCCTAATCATGAAACTAATTGAATTAATGAAGCTAATTGAAACAACAAAATTCAGAAAATTCAAACTACAAAAATTGGGGAAAAATCAAGAACATTCAAAATGAGAAACTAATTCTAGAATTCAAGCATGAAACCAAAGCATAAACGAAATTAATGAATCAATTAAAGAATTAAAGAACTGATCAAAAGAAGAATTAGAATTATACCTTGAAATGAAGAAATTGCATCAAACTTTGAAGAACAAAATGAAGAACAAAGCTCAAAAGAAATAGAAAAGAAATCTGAACATTTGATGATTAAATTGAATTTAGAATCAAGAATTTGAGGCTAAGAATCCTTAATCCTAATCTCTAATCTAATCCCTAAACTAATTCTAGAGAGAGAATTCTAAGATAAGCCTAAGAAAAAATGAAAATTACGTAATGAAAGCCTAATTACAAGGATGTGAAATGTCTAATGCTCGCCACCATGAGTGCAGATCTGCAGAAAACGTTCATCAACTCAGATGCTTTCACAATCATCAGTGAGTTGAAGAACATGTTCCAAGATCTGGCTCGAGTCGAAAGATTCGAGACTCATAGGCAAATTCTTGAGACCAAGCTTAAGAAAGGCGAGCCCGTAAGTCCACATGTTCTCAAAATGATTGGACTCATTGAGAATATGAGTCGGCTGGATCAGCAATTTTCTCAGGAAATGGCTATAGACACCATCCTCCATTCTCTTCATAGCGGGTATGATCAGTTCAAACTGAACTACAGTATGAATAGTCTGGACAAAACGCTCACTGAGCTTCACGGTATGCTGAAAACCGCTGAAAAGACGCTCAAAAGTGATAAGCAGGATGTGCTTATGGTGCGTGGGAGCAAGTTCAAGAAATCTGGAAAGAAGAGGAATGCTAAGAAAGGTGGCAACAAGGCCAGCCCAACTAAGCAAACTGGCGCCAAATCTGTAAAGAGGAAGGTCAGTCAACCCACTTTTGAATCCGAATGCTTCTACTGCAAGAAGAAGGGGCATTGGAAGAGAGATTGCTTGAAGCTAAAGGAAGATCAGAAGAACGGAACAGTCGTTCCATCTTCAGGTATTTTCGTTATAGATTGTATACTTGATAATTCAACTTCTTGGGTATTAGATACAGGTTGTGGCTCACACTTATGTTCCAATCCACAGGGACTAAGAAAAAGTAGAAAGTTGAGCAAGGGTGAAGTCGACCTACGAGTGGGAAATGGAGCACGGATTGCTGCATTAGCTGTAGGAACTTATTATTTGTCGTTGCCCTCCGGGCTAGTTTTGGAACTGGAAGAATGTTTCCATGTTCCAAATCTTACTAAAAACATCATTTCAGTTTCTTGCTTAGATGCTAAGGGATTTTTCTTTTTAATAAAAGACAATAGTTGTTCGTTTTATTTTAAAGAGATGTTTTATGGATCTTCTAGATTAGTCAATGGACTTTATTTATTAGATCACGACAAACAAGTATATAACATAAATACCAAAAAGGCCAAAAAGGATGATTCAGATCTCACCTATCTGTGGCATTGTCGATTAGGCCATATAAACTTGAAACGCTTAGAAAGACTTCAAAAGGAAGAAATTCTAGAACCATTTGACTTAGAGGATTATGGTAAATGTGAATCATGTTTACTTGGCAAAATGACAAAGCAACCTTTCTCTAAAGTTGGAGAAAGAGCAAATGAACTATTGGGTTTAATCCATACAGATGTATGTGGACCAATGAGTACAAATGCTAGAGGTGGTTTCAGCTACTTTATCACTTTCACTGATGACTTCAGTAGATATGGTTATGTCTACCTAATGAAGCATAAGTCTGAATCCTTTGACAAATTCATGGAATTTCAGAGTGAAGTAGACAATCAATTAGGCAAGAAGATTAAGGCACTGCGATCTGATAGAGGCGGTGAATATCTGAGCTATGAATTTGATGACCATCTGAAAGAATGTGGAATTCTATCAGAATTGACTCCTCCTGGAACACCACAATGGAACGGTGTGTCGGAACGGAGGAACAGAACCTTGCTAGACATGGTCAGGTCAATGATGGGTCAGGCCAAACTTCCATTAGAATTTTGGGGACATGCACTAAATACAGCTGCACTCACTATAAATAGAGCTCCGTCTAAAGCTGTCGAAAAGACTCCGTATGAATTATGGTTTGGAAAGCCTCCAAATGTGTCTTTTCTTAAGATTTGGGGATGTGAAGTATACGTCAAACGATTAATTTCAGACAAACTTCATCCAAAATCTGACAAATGTATCCTTGTGGGCTATCCAAAGGAAACAAAGGGGTATTACTTCTACAATACATCTGAAAACAAGGTGTTTGTTGCTCGAGATGGTGTCTTTTTGGAGAAAGATCACATTTCCCAAATGACAAGTGGGAGAAAAGTAGACCTCGAAGAAATTCGAGTCGAACAACAAACTCTAGAGAATGCTCAAGATGACATTCAGGATGAAACTCAGAGATCTTTAGAAGAATCTGGTGAGAATCATGGTCAATCTAGAAATGTTACCCCGCGTAGATCGCAAAGATATAGATCTCAACCGGAAAGGTACTTAGGTATTTTGACGAACGAGAGCTATGACGTTCTATTACTTGAAAGTGATGAACCTGCGACTTACAAACAAGCTATGACGAGCCCTAGCTCCAAGCAATGGCAAGAAGCCATGCAATCTGAATTAGACTCCATGTCTGAAAACCAAGTATGGGATTTGGTCGATTTGCCAGATGGCTACCAAGCCATTGGAAGCAAATGGGTTTTCAAATTGAAAAAAGACAAGGATGGGAAACTTGAAGTTTTCAAAGCTAGATTGGTTGCAAAAGGTTACAGGCAAGTCCACGGTGTGGATTACGATGAAACCTTTTCACCAGTTGCAATGCTAAAGTCTATTCGGATAATGTTAGCAATCGCTGCATATTACAATTACGAAATATGGCAGAAGGATGTCAAAACTGCTTTCTTAAACGGCGTTTTAACAGAAACTGTGTTTATGACACAGCCTGAAGGTTTTGAGGATCCAAAGAATGCTAAAAAGGTATGCAAGCTAAAGAAGTCAATCTACGGATTGAAGCAGGCATCCAGGAGCTGGAATATACGTTTTGATGAAGCAGTAAGTGACTTTAGTTTCATCAAGAACGCAGACGAATCTTGTGTATACAAGAAGGTCAGTGGGAGCAAAATTGCTTTCCTAGTATTATATAACGACGACATATTACTTATCGGAAATGACATTCCTATGTTGAACTCTGTCAAGATTTGGCTTGGGAAATGTTTTTCGATGAAAGATCTAGGAGAAGCACAGTACATATTGGGCATCAAGATTTACAGAGATAGATCTAAAAGGATGATTGGACTTAGTCAAAGCACTTATATCAATAAGGTGCTTGATAGGTTCAAGATGGCGGACTCCAAGCGAGGCTACCTACCCATGTCTCATGGAATAACTCTAAGCAAGACTCAGTGCCCAAAAACACTTGATGAGCGTAGACGAATGAATGGGATTCCATATGCATCATTGATTGGTTCAATAATGTATGCTATGATATGTACACGCCCGGATGTTGCGTATGCACTCAGTGCTACGAGCAGATACCAGTCAGACCCAGGAGAGGCGCATTGGACTGCTGCCAAGAATATTCTGAAGTACTTGAAAAGGCACAAAGATGACTTCCTGGTCTATGGTGGAGATGATGAATTAATTGTTAAAGGCTATACGGACGCAAGTTTCCAAACCGACAAAGATGATTTCAGATCACAGTCTGGGTTTGTCTTCTGCCTCAACGGGGGTGCAGTAAGCTGGAAAAGTGCTAAGCAAAGCACCATTGCGGATTTTACAACTGAAGCGGAGTACATTGCTGCACATGAAGCAGCAAAGGAAGCTATATGGCTAAGGAAGTTCATAGGTGAACTTGGTGTAGTCCCCTCCATTAAAGGACCAATAGCCCTGTATTGTGATAATAACGGAGCTATTGCACAGGCAAAGGAGCCTAGACACCACCAGAGAGTCAAGCATGTACTTCGTAGATTTCACCTTCTACGAGAGTTCGTTGAAAGAAAAAAAGTCGAGATAAACAAGATTGGAACTGATGACAACATATCAGATCCATTGACTAAACCTCTGCCGCAGGCGAAGCACAACTCGCACACTGCAGCTATGGGAATCAAGCATATTGGAGAATGGCTTTGATATCCCTGTTTAATGTTTTAAAGTTTTAGAGTTTAAATCTTTGTAAAACATTATTGGTTAATCATTCACAATAAATGAAGAGAATTCATTTTTCCATTTAATTTGTGGTTTATTAAATGATGAGTCCCTTCAATTTGGCGATATATTCAAGATAGACTGTCAGGACCAGTCCTGTGACTAAGAAATGTCTATCAAGTGAACTTGAATGTCAAAGGTTGAAAATGGTCCCTAGTCGGAGTTTTCTATAAAATTGGACGCATAGAAAACGTTAGACGACTAGAATGCAAGATGACTAGTAGTTCTGTTTCTTGAACTATGTGGACATGGCAATGTCATAATCATTTGCATAGATACTTACTTTGGGAAGACTAGTATCGGACAAGACCTATGAAACTTTACTGTAAGAGATGAAAATCTGTCATAAGTAATTTCATTAAAATTATTAGACACTAAATCCTCAATACCTGAGTGATTTGAGATTACTTGTTTGAGAACTGGTTGCTTTGACGTTGACCAACCGTCGCACCGTAAAAGGAGGCTATAAGGGCAACGCTCAGGTAATCACCTATCAAACGAAGTCTAATCTCAAGATCGCAAGATTGGGATTGTCCTCCCATAAATCGGGATGAGATGCTTAAAAGTTGTACAAGGCCACTCGGAGAGCTAGAAACTGTGAAATGCATGGCCGTGCTCGGATGAATCATAGGCTATGATTATCTGTTTATTTGATCAGTTGAACTCTGAAACCGAGGAACACCTCTGGACATAATAAGGATGACAACTCTTACCTTATGTTCAAGAGCAAGCATCGAGCGACAAAGGAATTAGGAAATGCACACTTGTCCCTAAGGACAAGTGGGAGACTGAAGGAAATGATGCCCTTGGTCCAAGTATGCATTCAATGTTAAGTCTAATAAATGCGCTTCAGTATTAATTAACAAGTTAATAATTCAGTGAGATCAAGTGAGCTGAATGCCTAGCTAGAGGCCGCTTCAGTTCAAGTGGAATTAATGATATTAATCCACATCTTACTCTTGACTGAACCCGTAGGGTCACACAAATAGTACGTAAACGGATCAAGTATTTAATGGCATTAAATACTCCATCTATGGATATTCGAAATCAACGGATCTTGGTTTCAGTGGGAGCTGAGATCGTCACAAGCAAGAAATGAATACTCCGGAAACGATGATATTGCCGGAAACGGAAATATGGATCGTATCGGAAATATAAATATTATCCAAGTCGTAGATGTTGCCGGAAACGGAAACATGGTACGTATCGGAAAATATTATCGGAAATGGAAATATTGCCGGAATCGGAAATATTGCCGAAAACGGAAATATTGTCAGAATCGGAAATATTATCGGAATCGGAAAATAATTCCGGAAAAGGAAATATTAAATATTTGTTCGAAACGGAAATTTATTCCGGAATCGGAAATATTAAATATTGTTCGGAAATGAATTCCGGAACCGGGAATTTAATCGGAAGCGTATCGTACGAATAAACATCGGACGAGCTTGCTAGACGCAAGGCCTAGCACGAAGCTAGGCCCAACGCCTAGCAAAGCCCGCGCGCGACCAAAGCAAGCAAAGCCCAAACGCGAGAGCAAGGCCAGTAGGCGCACGCCCCTTGTGGGCTGCGAGCACCTGCTGGGCCTGGGCTCAGCGCCCGCGCACGCAAGGCGCCCCTCGTGGGCTGCTGCGCCTGCGTGTGTGTTTGTGCTTGCGTACGAAACCTTGATCGGTTAGGATTCGTATAAGATTGATTCCTAAGTCTACTAGATAAATTAAGTGATTGAATTTTAGATTAATTCAGATTCAATAAATCGTTTCCTAGTAGGATTCTAATATCCGATACCCATGCCTTATAAATAGGTGATCAATGCTCACAATTTATATCGAGTATTCAAGTATTCAAAGTGATTTTTGAGAGCAAAAATTCAGTCACACAATTGCCTATAAGTGCCGAAAATTCTAAGTACCTTAAGGGCGATCCTAGTTGGTCAAGCTTAAGGCGGATCCGGACGTGCTGTGGACTATCTACGGAGGGAAGACACTTGGATTCCTAAAGACTTGTTCTTGTTCGGTTCGGGCGCAGCTAGGGAAGGCACGCAACAAAGAGTATGCATCTAAACTATGCTAAATGATTATGTGTAAATAATATGCTTTCCTGGCTTTATGGTTTTTCCGCATGATTTATGAATTGTCATATGTATCATAACCTAACAAACACCTCTCCCTAACGTTGGCATACTCAACAACAACAAGAGCCCACTCGGCTCTTGTCACATCTCTCTCGACCAACCAGAGAATTTCGACCCCACGGTGTATATTACACCTCAAGGTGCACCACTCGCTGTGGTACCTATGGATCGAATCGAGGGGGAACTGTGCGGTGTGTGGAACGATGATGCTGAAGATATTTACCTATCTCAAGTCTCGGGCCAGGACCTCTTCACTGAAACTTGGCCCGAGTATGCTCTCATTGACACCACCCCTCAGGAGCCCGAGGTCGACAACCTCACCCGATCCGGAAGGATATACCAACCGGATATTCACCCACCTCCTATGGACGACATCCCGGTTAGGCAAACTCCTGAGAACGGGCGGCACGCCACCGTCGCGGAAGTCATTGAAAATTCTCTCCTGAAACAACTGAAAAGAACCAAGGCTGAGATTACCATCTGGGATCTTATGTGTACTTCAAAGGAACATCGCGAAAAGCTTATTCTCTCACTTGACCTCATCTCAGTACCCACAGATATCACACCTGACTCATTGGTTAGCCATGTCACGAGAGATGCCGGAGAAAAGGCCATAGTTTTCACTGATAAAGACTTACCCAAAGAGGGGGGTGCTCACAATAAAGCCCTTTACTTAGTGGTTGGATGCAAAGGACAAAACATCCCCCTAGCGCTCGTAGAACATTTGGACTAAAATAGCTTATTTCGGTCCCAACTTTCAACTAATGAGCCTAAATGAATATTTTAAAACTTTTACATGTTTAATATACTTATTTTGATGTTTCAAAGACTCATTCTCACCTACTTTGGTCAAGTTATGCACATATAAGGCTTGTTTGAACATTATACGTCCCATTTCGACTAAAATGTCTTATTTCGCTCGTAACTTTCAACTAATGAACTTAAATAAGTATTTTAAACTCTTTACATGTTTAATACACTTAACATATTGTTTCAAAGACTCATTATCACCCACTTTTGTCAACTTATGCGTATTTAAGACTCGTTTGATCATTATAGGGCACATTTTGACTAAAATTGCTTATTTTGGTCCCAACTTTTAATAATGAACTTAAATAAGTATTTTAAAGACTTTCCATGTATACACTTAGTTTTATGTTTCAAATACTCATTATCACCCATTTTGGCCAAGTTATGCACATTTAAGACTCGTTTGATCATTACAGGTCACATTTTGACTAAAATGGCTTATTTCGGTCCCGAATTTCAACTAATGAACCTAAATGAGTATTTTAAATCTTTTACATGTTTAATATACTTAGTTTTATTTTTCTAAGACTCATTCTCACCTACGTTGGTCAAGTTATGCACATTTAAGGATAGTTTTATCATTATAGGTCATATTTTGATTAAAATGGATCATTTCACTCCCAACTTTTAACTCAATGTCACCTAGTTAGGTCTAGTTAAGAACATTTAAGGTTTATTGGATCAATACAGGTGATTTTTTTCTTTCACCAAAGTATGTTTTGAGCTAACCCATTTGTTCATTATTAAGTTGTAACAAAGTTGACTTAGGTTCACTAGAAAGTCAACCTAAGTCAACTTATGTCAAATGCAGCAATGCAGCAGAAAGAAGGTCTTTACAGATGTACAGATCAGACATAAAAGACCAAGCAGATCATTAAGCATTAGTGCAGATCAGCAAGCTAGCATCAATGAAGATTAGAAAGGCAAAATATGACCATATCAAGATGCAGCACAGAAACACAGAACATGTTCATATCAGTATGCAGCACAAAAAAAATGGAACATGTGAAGAAATTAAATTAAGTAAACCATATTCTTGCAAATAGTCTCAACTTTTATTGATAAAAAACATTAACCTATTTGTGAGGCAGCAGATTGTGTAAGATGGATAACGCTTTCGCACAAAAGAAATATGAACCATGTCAACCAGCTTGTTACCCTAAACAGAAAAATGCAGACAGATTTTAGCATAGCTGAACTAGATAAGATTAATGGCTAATTGAAATTTATATATATATATATATATATATAAATATATAAATATATATCCAATAGCTCATGTAAAATGTGTACAGGTAGGGGATACTACATCAGCAAGGAAAACATTTAGTATTGTACACATACTTGAGCCGTATCTCCTTCAAAGCCAAAAGATATGTGCGAGCATCTGGAATACCCCGGGTTCGGGTTTGGATTGTTTATTGAATCCTCTGAGACTCCGAAAAGAGATCTGACCTGTTTGTCAAATGGTTCAAAAAGTGAATAATAAAAACTTAATGCATCATGTCACCAAAAGACAACAATATTACCATGAAATCCAATCATTAAAAAAGGACAGAGATTAGGCATCCAGCCTCAATAAGTGACAATCAATGCTACGACTTTCGTTCACCATCCCAGAATATAGTTAACAGAAGTTAAAGAAAACAGTTCACTGGAGAAGGAAAATGAACAAGAAAGATATGCATCAATGCTTTTTTTCAAGTAGTGTAAGAGATGCTATTGATGAAAAAAGAGAAGACAAAGGGTGAACAATGCCCCACCTCCACAGACTATAAGAAAATGCCAGGAAGTAAGCTACAATAAGTTGCAAACAGCCTCGCACGCGAATACATAAGCCTCTTCCTCCTATTAAACTATAATAAACTACAACAAAGGATTCTATTAATTCTCATCCCACATACCTATTATGTCTAAGTTTAACTATTCCTTCTCACATGCTATTACATGTTTAGAAAATACTAGTAGGAAGTTTGATGTGATACCGTGCTTAGTAGATACCTCATAACAAAGACCTTAAGCAACAAAATGCATTGAACCTAAAATACTTAAATCTATGCTTGAAGAGGTAATAGGCCGAGGTCTTAAATTACTAATAAAGACTGATCTACCAAAGGCAAGACTTGCAATAGTCTGATAGACAACGAACTTCTGGTTTGATGACATAACCAATCAAGCATCAGAAAACAAAACTAGTCATCACCAAGGAATAAACTTGAGCAATGCACAACAAATTAAATATATTCTAAACAATCTAAACTAAACTTTAACAAACAAATCCCATAGTCACATACTCCTTTCACATGAAACCCTTGCATAATCTGATGTTCGAAACTTGAATATAATAGGGGGAAAGAAATACTACCTAAAAATGGAACCATCTGAAGCAGCGGAGACAACAACAGGCTCACTCTGGAAACAACAATCAAGAACTGCAGCTTCCGTTTGAACTTTTAATCTAAGCTTACCGCTTTCCACATCCACCAATCTGATACTCTAATTGTTTTTAAAACGAAAAAAAGAATAATAGAAAAGACAGAGAACAAGTATAAGAAGTACTCACTTAAACCCAACACTAGTGTGTTTGGAAGAGGACGTGTGCTTTGGAATTGCAAGTGAAAGTGTTAATATAAAAAATAAAGCTTCTACTTGGAGACCAAACTTGCTTCGGATCTGTGATAAATAAAAATAAAAAGGTATGGCACACTGTAGGTTATAGGCAGAATGATGATGTTGAACAAAAACTGAAATTCATTGAGTTTAGCTAATAATCAAAGCGTAAAGCATAAGTGGGCTAACACAATGAATATCTCCTCATACAGTAAGTGTTTCAGAAATAAACATTGCACCTTATTTAGCATTCAAAATTTTCTCCTTATGTTAAGCTCTAATCAAGTTTACAAGTACCTGACTTACATATATTTCTCCACCTTCTCCAGACAATTGAAATGATAAAATTGCCAAACTAACTAGCAAATTAAATAACTAAATTAATTAACGAGAAAGAGATTTAGTAGAGTGAGTCAGTGAGCAACAACTTTTGGCTCGAACAACAGATTGGAAGTAGAAGATCAGATTCACAACTTCTGATCTGATCTGCTCGCAACAGATCTGCAGGATCAGATCAGAAGCAGCAGCAGACTAGTTTCACAACTGCTGTTCTGATCTGCTGTTGCTTCTGATCTGCACGCAACAAATCTGCAGCATCAGTTCACAACAAATCTGCAGCATCAGTTCACAGCAGATCAGTTCACAACTGCTGTTCTGATCTGGTGAACTGATCAGTACAGCAGATCAGTACAAGAAATGATCAGTATGTAATAGTCTATAGTTCAGTACAAGAAGCATCATTTCAGTTGTGAGTGTTCTTATCTTCTAGCAACAGAAATGAAAGAACAGATTAGAAGCAGCAACAGAGTTTGTGAAATGAAAGATCAGATCCGAAGCAGATCAGTTCACAAGCATGCTTCTGATCTGATGCTTCGAATCTGATCTTTCATTTCACAAACTCAGTTCACTAGATCAGAAAAACAATTGTGAACTGAGCTTTTTTGTACTAGCTACCAAACATTGTAGTTACGGGGAAAAAAACTTGAAAGTTACAAAGCTCCATCCATCTAATAGGATACTCTAAGAAATAAAGACCAACTTTTAAACCAAGAAGCTCAAAGTTTTCCCAGCATGGGTTTTTAAAAGTAAATGTCAACTTATGGAACAATCTTAAACTATAAGAAAGAGAACAAGTGACTGAAATCTTGGATAAAAAATGACAAGAAACAAATGCACAAATAACTAACCTCGTGAATCTTCTTAAAATCCACGTAAAGCAAGCTAATCTTTATGAATGTCAGCGCAATAATCATTTGGACAGCAGAGTTTGCAACAATCTGCTTCTGAATCGGCACTGCAACATATAAGATTTCAAGGATTTTAAAGGGTAGAAACAGAAACCCTAGAAGTAGAACAATAAATTGACTAGATGCACGCAGTAGAAAAGAAGATATGTATAACAAAACAGTGTAGATCAGACACAACAGACCAAACAACATATTAGAAAAAGTCAACTAAGGTCAATTCTTACCAAACCTCAACAATCAGCAGCTATGCGTTTGCGACATCTAACTTTAAAGACCCTTTTTCTGGTACTGCTGACCAGAACAAAGCACACTTCGGCCCTAAACACCCACATCATCTGCTGCAACACTGCATGGCTCTGTAGACTACCACGAGACAAGTACCATGGAACTAGTTGACCTAAACAGAACCTGCTGATATGAGACGTGCATCATTAAAGAAAGAAGCACCAATGTTAGTAACGCATAAAATGATGCACAAGAGCAGCAGCAGCTGTTCAGAATAGATGCAGACAGTATGCAGCAGCAGTAAACAACAACATCAGTAACCAGAGCAGTAAACAATAGCAGCAGTCCGGACATAAACTAGCGTAAAATAGTCAGAAGCGTCCCAAAATACAATTTGAAGACGCATATGGGTTTTGAATTGAAATATTCATCTTAAGTATCAAATCATGACAACTGAAAAGCATAATATGACACCAGAAAAAATGGACAAGTTCAGCTGGCAAGATGAAATTCCAAACTGATTTTGATTGGTGTCCCTTAACAATCACAATTAAGTTGTTGTCCTTAACAAATGAACTTTTTGCTTCCTAAGAATGAACCAATTCAATTAGGGAAGCCTGCTAGGAGTATGACACGGTCAATTAAGTTCAACGAGCATTTTAATTGCTACTCCATAAAGAATTATGCAAAATTTAATGTGAAGTCATCAGCTAATTTTCAAGAAAGAAAAGATAATTAAATTGAAACTCAACATAATTCTGCACAAATAATTATAAGAAAGTTTAAAAACAAAAACCCAATTCTTTCTATTTGGGACCGAATTAGTTCTTTAGCACAATAGAAATTCGTTTGATAATTTATTGAATAATTAAGCAGAAATTGGTGAATTTGATAACTGGGAAATCTACAGATGAATTGGAATTGAATTCTACAGAGGAATTGAAACTAAAACGTAGATTAAATCACAAAGAGGGAAAGAGGAATTACTTGGGCAACTTGAATTCAGCAGGATAGTTGAACGATTTCTTCAAATTAGGGCGACTCGAAGATTCTGATTCATTCTTCATCTCTTCCTAGTTGATATTGGATTCAGGACCACCGTTGGCGGCGGCGGTACAAACTGGAGACGAGGGAGAGCGCAGAGACAAGTGAGATGGAGGGTGGAGCTACTGCAACAATCAACCCTACAACATCAATGAACAACTACGCAGCGACGAAAAGGTTTGGCAGTGAGGAAGCGACGACGACGAGAAAACGAAGGTGAAGAGGGAGAAGAATCAGGGATAAAAAAATGAGGCTTCTTTAAATTTAGAATCGTCGTTTTTTTCGCAATTGTAATTTTAGAAAATTTTGTGCGGCACTTGTGAAATGAGCCCGCACTTGAGTTTCAAAGCCCGCACTTAAACTCAAGTACTGCCAATTTTCTATAATGATCGGCACTTGAGAAAATGTTTTTTTTTTTTTTAGAGATCTCAAGTGCTGCCAATTTACTAAATGACCCGCACTTGAAGGGAAGCACGTGTCGATTTTTCTACTAGTGATCCAAAAATAGAGTCATTTGCGGTCTTTCCAAACAAGACCTTAAATAAAGTTTGGTGGCGACTCCTTCGAGGTGCAAAAATTCAAACGGCTCTCTAAATGAGCCGGCCGACCTCCTAAAACCCCCCTTGTAGGAAACGGGAGAAACACACAAAAAACCCCCTACAATTAATAAGTTAAGGTTATTCACCTAATAGTGAAGAACATTGTATTCAAAGTTGCAAGCATGTTGAATCCTTGAATCTGTATCGTTTAGGTTTTGAATCTTCATATCCACTTGAGAAATACTTGATGTTGGTTTAGTAGAAGCCAAGACTCAGTTAGAGAGTCTAACTTAACTTCATTTCATTTAACTTAACTTTAACTGTGAATAACTTAACTTTAATTGGTAGAAGTCTAACTTTCACGTTTTTACCTTTCTTCAACTAAATTGAGTCTTTCAGTCTGTTTTATTTCACCGTTGTACTTTGATGGGTTAAAGTTTTAGTTTTGTATAATACAGTTATGGAAATTTCCCTAAAAGTTAAGACAGTTTTCAATCATTTAAGACCTAACTTTTTCTATTAATAATGTAACTTTAACAGCTAAAAGTATTACTTTTATATTTCCAAAATTTTCATCTAATGTGAGTTTAACTTTTGTAGTGATTTTTGACATCATTGAATCATGCCGAGAACTAAAACTACTAATAAGAGAGAGATTTTACAAGAAGAAGAGGAGATACAATATCCAGATTCAGATAATTATGAATATGATGATGATGATGACGATGATGCATATGTAGATGATGAGGATGAGGATGTAAATGATGATGAGGACGAGGATGTTAATGGTGATAAGGATGATGAGGCTGATGAGGCTATTGTTAAACCGGAAGGCAAAGGGAAGAAGAAGCCGGGAGTCATGGAGAAGAAAGTAAAGGTCAAGACTAAGATGCATGAAATAAAAGCCAAAGGGAAGAAGGCAAGGATTAAGGCTGAGATGGATGCTGATGTTCCTGTTGAATCTGATAATGATGTCCAGATGTGAGTTTTACAATTTGTTTTATTTCCCAAATTGACCTTTTCCGTGTTAAAGTTGTATTTGTGTACCTTAAAGTTATGGGAAATGATATAAAGTTAAGATAGAATTCATAATCTTAAACCTGACTTTAATAGTTAATAACTTAAATTTAACTGCCTAAAGTCTAACATTAAAGTTAAGGACTCTGAAGTTAAAGTTGAGAATTTTGAAGTTAAAGTTAAGGACTCTAAAGTTAAAGTTAAGGATTTTGAAGTTAAAGTTAAGGATCCTAAAGTTAAAGTTAAAGATTCAAAATTTAAAGTTTAGGATTCTAAAGTTAAAGTTAAGGATTCTAAATTTAAAGTTAAGGATTCTGAACTTAAAGTTAAGGATTTTGAAGTTAAAGTTAAGGACTCTGAACTTAAAGTTGAGGATTTTGAAGTTAAATTTAAAGATTTTGAAGTTAAAGTTAAGGATCCTAAAGTTAAAGTTAAGGATTTTGACTTTTTTCACCTAACTTTAACGGCTAAAAGTCAACTTTTCCCTTTTTAATATTAAAGTTGTAGTTATGTAGGTTAAAGTTATGGTATTTGTTGTAAATATTAAGAAAGTCTTCCATCATCTGAAACCTAACTTTTACTGTTAATAACCAAACTTTAACTACTAAAAGTCTAACTTTTACCTGTTTACCTTTTTTTCAGCTTGGATGGGGGTTGTAGTACTTCAAACATGACTACCTAGTTTAGACCAAATGTTCTGTCAACTGCCACGCAAAAATTCACTACAAATCAAATTAAGGCTGTTTCGGAAATTGGATTCGGATGGTTGTTATCTTTACCTAAACAAACTTCTAAGTTAGATATAACATAATTTCCCTGGTTGATTGATCATTTTCATCCGATTAGTTGGTTATTTAAAATAGAAGCTGGAAAGGAATTCATATTTACTTCATTTGATGTGCATGATGTGTTTCTTCTCCCATTACATTCTCACAAGACTATTTTAGACAGCAGCACTAGGACTAAGGATGTAGGTTTAAAAAATCAGTGGAGAGAATACTTTCAAGTTAAAAAAAAATGCAACCATTCCACTGCATCAGTTGGAGATTAAGATGGGTGAATTAGTGGATGGTGGAGAAATGTTCAAGCGAATATTTGTGATGTATGCATTCTATGTTTTCTTAGCTCCTATAGCTAATAGGACTGCTGATTTGGATTTAGTTAAAGTTCTTGAGGATGTAGATGAAATAAAGAATCTTGATTGGTGTGGATATGTCCATGAGAAACTTTGTCGAGCTATTAGGAAGTATAAAACTTCAGGCTGCCAGGGTAATATTGGTGGTTGTTTATGGGTTTTACAAGTTGTCTATTTTCATCGCCTTCAATTTAGGGGCATTGCAGAGAGTTGTAGTCTTCCGTTGATGAAGCATTGTTCTGGAACAAAAATCTACGAAAGGCTTGTTTTGGAAAAGGATTCAGCTTGCTTTGGTAGTGGTATATTAAATACTGTTACCTACCCTGTTTGTCAAAAGTTGGGTTTTGAAGATGGTTTTGCCAAGATTTGTGCTAGGGATATAGCTGGAACATGCGATAATGATGCTTCCAATGATGATGAGAACCATATACGGTTCATCATTCCTGATGGTCAATTGTCAAATTCAGTAATTCAATCAATTGCATATGATGTAAGTTTCTTCTCAACATTTTTATGGTTATTTTATGTTTTATTAAATTTTTTATTGTAGAATGGAAATTTGTTGTTAAAGTTAAGGATTCTAAAGTTTTTCTTTTTTTGGCAAATAATAAGGAATATTATTACCAAGAGAGGTGAAAACACCAAACAACAATACACCAAGCAGTTCCAGCCAACAGGAAGGGGAACCACACCAACAAAGGCAAAAAGAACAAACTACCTACTCACACCTACAAGCCACTATGAATAAGATTCTCCTAACAATACAATCAATGGTATCAAGTTTGTTCTTGAAAATCTTAGCATTTCTCTGCAGCCACAAAGCATAGACAGTTTCAGAAAATGCAATGCTCCTCCTGATATCAGCTTCTTTTGTGCTTCTACTTTTGACTGAACACCACCGCACCTCCAATTCCCACTGCATCACTGATCTACTGACTCCTAGATGTTGAAAAACACCACTCTAAACCTCCTTAGAAAATGAACAAACAAAAAATAAATGGTCAAGGCTCTCATCAGCAGCCTGACATAACTCACAGGTACAAGAAATGTTCATCCCCCAACCTCTCAACCTATCTTTAGTAGGAAGGCTTTTATGCAGTGCCAACCAGACAATGAAGGCAGCTTTAGGGGTAGCTTTTTTATTGCAAATGATTCTCTTCTAGGCAACATGCCCTCCAATATCATGCAAATACTTATACATTTTGTTGATCTTGAATTTTCCAGCATAAGTGAACTGGTCAAAATTACCAGCTTGCATCACCATGTCTCTACTGTGCTAAATCTTCCTAAGAGACCAAGTGAGCCCATTGGGAACAGGCATACTCCAGAAATTCTGATTTTTCACATAGTAAATATGAATCCATTTAACCCACAGTCTATCTTGTTTCATAGAAAGAGCCCACAGATGCTTCACAACAGTTGCTTTGTTCCAAATAACAAGATTGGTCAAGTTCCACCCTCCACAACTCTTGGGGAAACACATCTGCTCCCAGGCAACAGGAGCTTTCTTTGAACCCAGCTCAAACCTGTCCAAAGAAAACACCTACAGATCCTTTGAATTTCTTTCATTACTTTCTTTGGCATCACAAAAATCTGGCTCCAGTACATTTGAATACCAAATAAGACTGACTTGATCAATTGTAACCTCCCTGCATAAGACAAAAATTTTGCAGTCCAACTTCTCACTCTATCAACTATCTTTTCAATAAGAGGTTTGCAATCAGCAAACTTAAGTTTCCTGGTTGTCAAAGGAACACCAAGATACTTGAAGGGAAAAGAACCCTTTGGAATGCCAATTTGCTCTACAATCTAATCAGACATACTATCAGGGATACCAGCAGTGTAGACCTCACTTTTATGAAGGTTAGCCAACAGTCCAGAAGCAAGTGAGAATTTAATGAAAGCCCCAAACAAAGCAGTCACAGAAGGGATATCAGCTCTAGCAAACATCAGTAGATCATCATCAAACATCATATGGGTTATATTCAGTTTCTTGCATCTTGGATGATACTTAAATTTCTTATCACCTGCAACACTACCCAAACACCTTGACAAGTACTCCATTCCTATTGCAAACAAATAGGGGGACATAGGGTCCCCTTGCCTCAACCCTTTTTTAGCAGGAATAGGGGAAGTAGGAGCTCCATTTAACAGGATAGAGTAAGAAACTTAATACAGGCATTGCATAACCCAGTGGACAAATTTACTAGGAAAACCCAACTCTTGTAGCATCTGCTTGAGAAAAGGCCACTCAATAGAGTCATAAGCCTTTTTTAAATACACTTTGATCATACATCTAAGAGAGATGTACTTTCTCGAATAGCATTTGACTAATTCTGAGGCCAACAAAATATTATCTGAAATGTTCCTACCAGGGATGAACCCTGATTGAGCATTGCTTATCACATCACCAATCACAATCTGCATTCTTGCTGTTAGGATTTTAGAAATAAGCTTGTAAACTATAGAGCAACAAGCAATAGGTCTAAAATCCTTAATACTTGTAGCATTCTGAATCTTAGGAATCAAGGTCACTGAAGTGTTGTTGATTTGTCTCAGCATTTTACCAGTGTCAAAGAATTCCTTCACAGCTGCATAAATATCATCTTTAACTATCCCCCATGCCTTCTTAAAGAAAAAGCTATTGAAACCATCAAGGCCAGGTGCTTTGTGAATATTGATACCAGCTAAAGCAGCATCAATCTCATCATTAGTAACTGGAACCACTAGACCTTGAGCAACATCAGCAGTCAGTTGGATCCCTTTCCTAACGACATCCAGATCAATCCCTACAAGATTATCTGCAGCAGACCCAACAAGTTCCTTATAGAATACACAAATTTCTTTCTGAATTTCCTCTATAGTGACCGGTTTCCTGCCAGCAGTGTCATACAACAAGTTAATGCTATTCCTTGTGTATCTCTCTTTCATAGCACTGAAGAAGAATTTAGAGTTTGAGTCACCTGTTTTCAACCACTGAATTCTTGATTTTTGTCTATATGCACTTTCCTGAATCCCCAAAAACTTTTTAAGCAACTCTGTTTGCCTTTTTTCATTCACCTGTAACTCAGTGTCAGTAGGAGTAGCAGCCAGCTGGACTTGGATGCCATCAAGCTCAGTCCTGATAGTATCAATTCTTTCCTCAAGTCTTGCAAACTCCTTCTTATGTAAAGTTTCCAAACCCTGCTTAACACATTTCAATTTTTGCCACACCTGGTGCATTGCAGTACCCTGAATATTAACCTTCCAACCATCTTGAACCACTTGATTAAAGCTAGGGTGATCAGCCATATAGTTAAAGAACCGAAAAGGCCTCCCTTTAGAATGATCCTCCATTTTACAGGTGAGAACTAGAGAAGAATGGTCAGAAAGTCCAGGGTTAAGATAATCCACAACAGCATCATCAAAAATTGTATGCCAAGCAGCACACCCTAAAGCCCTGTCAATTCTAGAACTGATTCTCAGATCACCTTGCCCTTTATTGCTCCAGGAGAAGTAGTGCCCAAAACTCTTCAGTTCAGCCAAACCAGTAGCATCAATACACCTCTCAAAGTCCCTTGTTTCATTGTCTTGAATTTGATTACCACTAATCCTGTCCCCAGAGTACAAAACAGAATTGAAATCCCCTATAAGGAGCCAAGGTTTGCTCACAGTACCTGCAGTGTTGGCCTAAACAACCCCATAAGGGCTTTCTATGATCTATAGTGTGTATACCATAGACAACAGTAAAAGCACTAGTTAAGCCAGTCTTAATGCAGATGACTCCATGAATAAACTGATCTGTTTTATTCACAACCTGATACGTAATCAAACTATGTCTCCAACCAACCCAAATTCTCCCTTTAGGAGAGCAGGAGTAGTTCATTTCCCACTTACACTCACCTCCAAGTTTATTCTGATCTTTCTTGGCATTAATTTCTCTTACCCTAGTCTCCACCAAAGCTACAACATCTACATTATTCTTCTGCAAAAACCTCCTCACCTCCACCACCTTTGAAGGAGCATTAAGCCCCCTCACATTCCATGAACATATTCTCATGGGGGGAACTCCACAATACCTTCTCCCCCACCTTCTCCCCTGTTAGGTTATGATTCATATGGCAAAACATAAATCATGCGGAAAAACCATAAAGCCAGGAAAGCATATTATTTACACATACACTACAAAATTATGCATCAATTAGAGATGGATTTTGAGACGGATACAACAAAAGTCTCAAAATAGAGACGGATTACTAAATTTCGTCTCTAAATTAAAATTGAGATGAAATTGTATAGGGAGTTTCAAAAATTCCGTCTCAAATTTGTAATGAATTTGCAAGAATTCCGTCTCAAATTGTTTTGAGACGCTCTCTATAGAGACGCCTTATTTTCGTCTCAAATCCGTCTCTAAGCATCATTTTGAGACGGATCTGGACTATATAGAGACGAAATTCCTCGACTCTATAAAATGATTATTTTGTAGTGATAATCATTTAGCATAGTTTAGATGCATACACTTTGTTGCGTGCCCGAACCGAACAAGAACAAGTCTTTAGGACTCCAAGTATCGTCCCTCCGTAGATAGTCCACAGCACGTCCGGATCCGCCTTAAGCTTGACCAACTAGGATCGCCCTTAAGGTTGCTTAGGAATTTCGGCTATTTAGGTGCAAGTGTATGGCTGATTTTTCTTCAAAATCTTACCTTTAGAATACTTCAATTGTATCTATAAATTATGACCCTAGGCACCTATTTATAGAGGTATGGAAAAGGAACTGGAGTCCTACTAGGATACGAATTAATTAAACTAGAATCCTAGTAGAACTCTGATTAATTAATTTATCCTTTTAGGATTAGGAATTTAATCATATATCTAATCCTGATAGCTTTAGGATTCGTATATGAACACAAACACACACACGCACGCACAGCAGCCCACGAGGGGCGCCATGCGCGCGCGCGCAGCCCGCGAGCACTCGCAGCCCATTGCCACGAGGCCCACACGCTACCGCAGCCTTGGCGCGCGCTGGACCTACCTTGCGGTGGGCCTGGCGCAGCCTTGGCTGGTGCGTTGTGGCGCGCTGGCTTGCTGGGCGATGGCCCGGCTTCGTGCTGGGCCTTCGTCTGGCAGGCCTCGTCCGATGCTAATTCGTACGATACACTTCCGATTAAATTCCGGAATTTATTTCTGATACGAACAATATTTAATATTCCGGAATTAATTTCCGTTTCGAACAAATATTTAATATTTCCGTTTCCGGAATTATTTTCCGATTCCGATAATATTTCCGATTCTGACAATATTTCCGTTTCCGGCAATATTTCCGATTCCGACAATATTTCCATTTCCATTAATATTTTCCGATACGTACCATGTTTCCGTTTCCGGCAACATTTACGACTTGGATAATATTTATATTTCCGATACGATCCATATTTCCGTTTCCGGCAATATCATCGTTTCCGGAGTATTCATTTCTTGCTTGTGACGATCTCAACTCCCACTGAAACCAAGATCCGTCGATTCCGAATATCCAAAGATGGAGTATTTAATTCCATTAAATACTTGATCCGTTTACGTACTATTTGTGTGACCCTACGGGTTCAGTCAAGAGTAAGCTGTGGATTAATATAATTAATTCCACTTGAACTGAAGCGGCCTCTAGCTAGACATTCAGCTCACTTGATCTCACTGAATTATTAACTTGTTAATTAATACTGAACCGCATTTATTAGACTTAATATTATATGCATACTTGGACCAAGGGCACTATTTCCTTCTGTCTCCCACTTGTCCTTAGGGACAAGTGTGCATTGCCTAATTCTTTTGTCGCTCGATGCTTGCTCTTGAACATAAGGTAAGACTGGCCATCCTTATTATGTCCAGAGGTGTTTCTCGGTTTCAGAGTTTAACTGATCAAATAAACAGATAATCATAGCCTATGATTCATCCGAGCACGGCCATGCATTTTACAGTTTCTAGCTCTCCGAGTGGCCTTGTTCAACTTTTAAGCATCTCATCCCGATTTATGGGAGGACAATCCCAATCTTGCGATATTGAGATTAGACTTCGTTTGATAGGTGATTACCTGAGCGTTGCCTTTATAGCCTCCTTTTACGGTGTGACGATTTGTCAACGTCAAAGTAACCAGTTCTCAAACAAGTAATCTCAAATCACTCAGGTATTGAGGATTTAGTGTCTAATAATTTTAATGAAATTTACTTATGACGGATTTTCATCTCTTACAGTAAAGTTTCATAGGTCTGTCCGATACTAGTCTTCCCAAAGTAAGTATCTATGCAAATGATTATGACATTGCCATGTCCACATAGTTCAAGAAACAGAACTACTAGTCATCTTGCATTCTAGTCGTCTAACGTTTTCTATGCGTCCAATTTTATAGAAAACTCCGACCAGTGACCATTTTCAACTTCTGACTTTCAAGTTCACTTGATAGACATTTCTTAGTCACAGGACTGGTCCTGACAGTCTATCTTGAATATTTCGTCAAATTGAAGGGACTCATCATTTAATACTAAACCAAGATTAAATGGAATATGAAAATACATTTCACATATGATAAATGTTCAACCCCATTGTTTTAGAACCATGGGCCTCAAACCCATCTTTAAAACAGTTCATGGAATTCAAAGCTATGCTTGATTTCCAGTGCTACAACGTGAGTATTGCTTCTCACTTGTTGCATAGGTTTATTTATCATGATTTGCCAATCTTAATATCCTTTTCATCGAATGTTGTTCGAGATATGATGATAAGATCTTTTGAGTATGTTTATTTTGTGATCTAGTCTTTCTTGCTACATTAGTGGTTCTACGCATTTTGCAATGAAGAACCATTAAGTCAACAGACATGTGATCTTCCCAAGTTCAATGAAGAACTCATTAATATAAACAAATCTGTTTTATTGCTTCTTAGGCAATAAGTACTTTTACTTCAACTGTTTAGGTTGCTAGTGATGCTTTGTTTGGATTTACTTATCCAGGCAGTTCACAGATATGTGGAAGACTTTCCAGCTGTATCTTTGGAACATAGAAATTAATATTTTAATTTCCCACGCAACAACTCATGGTCTCCAACCCATGTTGCCATTTTCAAAACACGATGCTCTATAGCTCGTCCTTGCCAATGGATAACTCCAAAGGAATCTTGCTTGATCCTTTGCCAATGTTTACGCATGTAGCATCAATATTTAGCATATCTTTATTTCCTTGAATCAAGAGCTATTCCTATGTACCTTTTCAAGTACCATAAATTTTTCTCAATCTCAATCTAGTTGATCTTCACTTAGATCAATAGAGATTGGTATATGTTCGTTATGCCTAAAGCCATACGATACATTTTTGGCGATCCTCATATTATATCATACATGATAAATTCTTTTGCAGAATAATTCTCAATTGAATTCTATTCATGTAACTTTAGCTCATTCAATTTCAGTAGATACTGAATCCAGCTAAATTCTTTGACATATAATATAGGTGAAGAATCTAATCTAGATCCTTTGATGTTTTAACTTAGTAAATGCTTATACATAGTTCAAACATTCTTTACTTAGATTTATTCATATGGGTCAAATGTCTCCAATGGAGACTTTCGTGTTTGATTTAGTAAATGCCATTACTTAATCCAAAACAATATTATAAGATCTTTGTAAATAGATCTTAATACCCAGTATGTACTAAGTTTCGCCATGGTCCATCATTGATGAATAATTTCAAATCTAAGTCATTAGCATTTGAATTTTATTTCACAATAGAGAAATATGTGTGTGATACACATAGGACCAATTAAGTTTTACGTACTCCCAGTAAACTTCTTATTTATAAGAATCATGTACATTTTATGAAACTAAAATACTTATTAGCTTCACTAAAATACAATTCCAATTCCCAATTGCTTGCTTGAATTAAATCTGTACTTAGATTTTATAAGCCAGCTTTACTTTTTCAAGCATTTATTTGGATCCACAAATCCTATGACATACCATGTACATAGTTTATTCCAACATTTGATTGAGGAATACGTTTTGTCATCCAATTGCTACATGTACCAATATGCAATCATTGCTTGAATTATAGACTTGAGCATTACGATTATGCATGAGGTTTTAACACAATCCACACCGTGAATTTGCTTGTAACCTTTAGCAACTAATCTAGCTTTGTGTGTGAACACAATTCCATGTTTGATGGTTTTTATTCCTTAAAACAAACTTGCAACCAATAGGTGTGAAACTATTCTTGCAAACCAATAAAATTTCAATTTTGTCATCAAAACATTGAGTATGTTTTATGGCCTCTAACCATTTAAAAAATTTGAGTCTATATATGGCCTCTAACCATTTTAGGGAATCTAAGTTTCGTCATAGCTTTCTTACAAGTCACAAACTTATTAATCTATATGATAATAGTTTGACTGCAAGTTGTAGGTTTCTTCACTATCTAATAGAAGAATCTCATAGTTTCAATGACTTGAACTCTATGCCTACTTGGGTATAGAACATCAAACAACAGAATATCAATAGCCACTTAAAAGTCCTTTGAATATTCTATTCTCCTTGAAGCACTTGTAAAGTCTTCTAAGAGATGTCTATTCTTTAAAAGCCACTTCTAAAGTCCTTAAAGAATACGTGTTCGGATTTTCTAAAGAACTTCGAAAAGCCTCCGGATTGTCCGTTTATGTTTGTTGTTCGCCTCGAAGACTTTCGAGGTCTATTTTCTCCCACTTGTCATTTTGGAAACGAATCTCCAAAAGGACATTATTTCGATCAAACAAACATTATGTTCTCAAAAATTCGTGGTAGAAACAATACCCTTGTGTCTCATTTGAATAAATCACAATGAAACATATATCTATACTTGGGCCTTAGTTTGTCGAATGACAAACACTAAGCTCCCACTGAGTTTTGCAACTCTCTAGATATATTTGATGAAAAGTTATTCTGAAATTACTTTTCAATAGCTTGACGAATTTGGTTTAGTTTGGTGGTAGTTGAGCATTTTGTTTTAGAAATTATAGGAAAAGTCTTTATGATTCATCATTAATCGAATCAAGTACTAATTGACTTCGATTATTCCAACTAAGATATGCCATATCTTATGGACCTAGATTGTGAAATTACAACACACAATCATTGATGATCATATTTGGTCTCAAGTAATCATCAACATGATCTAACCTAGATCTTTATGATTTCTTGCCAAGTGGATTTTATACTTCTGAATCTTTGAACTAGCCAAACAGATTCAACTTATATCACATTTGAGTAAATAAACCTATATTCACTATAATGCATGTGAAATAATAAAGTCATAAAATCTTTCTTTAACTTTGAACTCTATTGTCTAGGCGTTCTAACAATAGTTCATATCTTTTGTTACTTTCAACAAGTAAGACTAGTTGTCTTAAATTGATCTAGAAATCAATCAACTTTCAAAAGTCCATTAAAATAGAGCTTTTGAATGTTAACTTGTTGATATGGTCTAAGCAACAATGCTAAAGGTTAGTGGAACTCAAATCAAGAGATTGATTTGAACCTAGTAAAGTTTTATTGTTAAAGAGTTGTTTGTTTTTAATCAAGCATATTGACTCAACCCGTAAATGACCATTTCATTCAAATAAACAAACAAACAAGCATTGTTTTCGTTCTTCTGAATGTGAGTCTTTATGTGTTTGAAGCAGAAATTTAGGTATGTTGATTATGGAACAAAATAGCCATTAAGTTCCAGCCTTTGAAAGGACTTAAAACAAACTAGATGACCCTACAACTAATGTAGCATTACCATGCTTCATTTCCCACTTGTAGGCCATTAGTGTATCCTAGCTTCCATTGTTTGAGTTATTACCGAAGTAAGAACCTCAAGCGGTATATGATACCAAGGAAGTTTGATTGCTAGGTCACTTCTCTTTAAACATTAACTTTTAGGTAGAAATGGAATTATAAATTCCTTTCATTTGTTCCTTTGTTTTCCTATTTCTTGTACCCTTTCTTATAGTTTTAAGAATTGAATTCTTTAGTGTTGACTTTTATACTTTGTTAGACATGTCCAATGTCATTTTATCAAAGTTCTTACCATTTATGTTGAATATTCTATTTCAACTAGATGATCTTACCAAAAGCTTCTAAAGTTCTCTAAGCATCGATCTTATTCGAATGTCTATGGACTAGACTCATTCGAGAATTAAATGGAAAAAGGATTTTAGGTTGTTAACCATTGGTAAAGCTGAGCGTTTGAACTCAATGCTTTATGATCTCAAAACTACATTGTATTTTGAATCCACAAGCACCAATCGGTTCGCCATTCGATTTTGATACTCGAAAACAACCATAAAAGTCACTAAAAGAAACGTACATTTAATTTGCTCATTTTCTCTCATTTCCGTGAATCGTTCTTGGATTCATTACCAATCGAGGAAATTTACTGTTACCTTTCTAAAAGGATTTACCGCAGTGCAAGATATTTAATTATAAACAATAATTAAAACATACATTGAAGCATGCAAAGTCTAAACATTTATCATGAATAATAACTTGAAAATTAAAGCAATCATGCAATTCAAACAAGTTATTAGCATTTTATTCGAATTTATTGTTCCGGCAGGTGTGAATAAAATGATTCCAAGACCATAAAATCATTGAAGAATTAAGCACATTATGTTTGACTCAATTCTAAAATATTTTAGGTAAGCAAAAGCCTTTTGCTAATAGTCTAGAAACTACTCTTGGTTGATAGGTACGTCTAAGAACTTATTAGGAAAACCTATCGAATTTGCCACGACATGAAAGGACTCCTTACTTATATCGTTGAGTTTCACCAAAACTAACATGTACTCACAATTATTTGTGTACCTTACCCCTTTAGTATCGATAAGTAACACCTCGCTATGGCGGAAAACTATTACTAAGATCGATGAAAAAAGGATATCCAAGTAAGTGTTATTTTGGCATGGCACCTTTTAACTCAATTTTTAAGTTTGGAACTTAAGGCTCTTACTATGTTGGTTAGATTTTAAGTGAACTAAAATCCTTAATCATGCAACATAATCAAGCCTCAATCTCATGCATATTTAAGACATATTTAAAAGCAATAAATAACTTAAAGAATGCATAAGATAATTGTGATCTAGTATGGCCCGACTTCATCTTGAAGCTTCAACTTCAAAGTCCGTCTTGAAAATGGATTGGAAACTCCGTCTTGAATTTCACCGTGGGAGGCGCCATTTTCTTCAAATAGGATAAGCTATAATTAAACTAATTACAACTATTTGATGGTACGCAGACCATATTTGAATTGAAAAACAATTTTGGTACTTTAGACCAATTACATTCAAATTAATGGTACGCAGACCATATTTTCTATCCTATTTGGGCCATACTAGTCACTTCATAACCTGCAAAACAGTACATATACAATATATACCATTCACCCATTCATTATCATGAATGGCCCATATAGCTGGTTAGTAAAACACGTTATGCATCACATAAATATTTGCAGCAATTAATTAAGGGCACCAATAATCTACCAATTATTCAGTCCTTATTAATTCTAATCAATTTGTTTAACCTTAAAGGATTTGTAGACCTAATCAAGAGTTTATGACTAAAAATGCTCCCACTTAAACCAATAAATTCATATGCTTTACTAATTTTAAACATAAAAATGTATTTCTAGTATAACCGGAAACATACAAATTTAATTAAAATTTAAAGCTCATATAAATTTATAATTGAAACCACTTATTTAATTTATTTTTAGTCGAATTTAAATTAATTCAAGGTTTTTAATTTTAGTAAAATAATTAGAATAAATTAAAATTTATAATAATTATAATATTCAAAATTAAAATCCAAGAAAACAATTTAAATTATTAATTTTAAAATTAATTAAAATTATTTCCGAACTGAAAATTTAAAATTAAAACGAAACGCATCAATACTTTGCAAGACGAGGCACTTGGGCTTGCGCCCAAGCCCCATCGAGCTACGAGGCCCATGCCCCGTGAGAATTGATCGTCGCACATCCCTAGCACAGCCACACACTCCCACGCACAAGGCCACGCACACACGCACCCCTTGCGGGCTACGCTACGCGCAGCATTGCTGCGTCGTGGCTGCTGCTTGTCTTGGCGCGCATGGTGCGTTGTGGCGCAGCGTGCTGCTGCCCACACGCATCGTGCAGTGCCTTGTGTGCCTCGCCCCCGCCCATTGTGCTACGTGCATGCCTAGGCGTTGAGCCTAGCGTGCCGCACACATCGTTGCTCGTTGCAATCGTACCGAACGGGCGACGAGCTCCCTTGCTCGTCGTCACGTGCCCGCATTATACAACACCCCTTAAGGGTAACACGTAGCTTCCATTGCTTTGTGCGTGCAGTATTACTGAGCATTTTTCAAAAAAAATTAAAATTTTTAATTCAAAATTAATGACAAATTAATAAAACATATTAATTTCATAATTTTAGGGAGAAAAATCGAAAATTTATTAATCAATTAATTTTCGATTAACATGGATTCAAATCTAGGTCATAAAAATTAAAAATTTAACATAAATTAACAATTTTTATGGTGGATTTTAATCATGGATACCTAATTAAATTATTAATTAATTATGAAAATCAAATTAATTCTAAATTATTCGAATTTCAATAAATTAATCATAATTACTAATTAGGTTGTATAATTAACAAGGCTAGGCATTCAAACTTGTTAAACATATACTGTAGGTCAATAAAAAATTCAAGATTTATCAACAAGAATCGCAAATATTTAATTTAACATCTTAAATTTACAAACTTTTGCGTTCGAAAAACTAAAACCTCCGAAAAGTCATAAGTAGGCTTCGAATTTGGGAATTCTGGGTTCGGCCGAAAATAATTATTTTTGTCAAAATTTTAGATTGCATTTTACATGTGGAATTGACACAAAAATCCCTCGATTTGGATGAGTAACGAAGAAACTGCCGAAAAACTGCGTACATATAATTAAATAAACGCAATTTGCAATTAATTAACAATTACGAAAATTAATCACCCCTTTTAATTCTTTGCAAATTTGTAAAATTTAACCATGTTTATGCAATTTAGATTATGAAAATAATAAGAGGCTCGTGATACCACTGTTAGGTTATGATTCATATGGCAAAACATAAATCATGCGGAAAAACCATAAAGCCAGGAAAGCATATTATTTACACATAATCATTTAGCATAGTTTAGATGCATACACTTTGTTGCGTGCCCTCCCTAGCTGCGCCCTAACCGAAAAAGAACAAGTCTTTAGGACTCCAAGTGTCGTCCCTCCGTAGATAGTCCACAGCACGTCCGGATCCGCCTTAAGCTTGACCAACTAGAATCGCCCTTAAGGTTGCTTAGGAATTTCGGCTATTTAGGTGCAAGTGTATGGCTGATTTTTCTTCAAAATCTTACCTTTAGAATACTTCAATTGTATCTATAAATTATGACCCTAGGCACCTATTTATAGAGGTATGGAAAAGGAACTGGAATCCTACTAGGATACGAATTAATTAAATTAACTAGAATCCTAGTAGAACTCTGATTAATTAATTTATCCTTTTAGGATTGGGAATTTAATCATATATCTAATCCTGATAGCTTTAGGATTCGTATATGAACACAAACACACACACGCACGCACAGCAGCCCACGAGGGGCGCCATGCGCGCGCGCGCAGCCCGCGAGCACTCGCAGGCCATTGCCACGAGGCCCACACGCTGCCGCAGCCTTGGCGCGCGCTAGGCCTGCCTTGTGGCGCGCTGGCTTGCTGGGCGATGGCCCGGCTTCGTGCTGGGCGATGGCCCGGCTTCGTGCTGGGCCTTCGTCTGGCAGGCCTTGTCCGATGCTAATTCGTACGATACGCTTCCGATTAAATTCCCGATTCCGGAATTTATTTCCGATACGAACAATATTTAATATTTCCGATTCCGGAATTAATTTCCGTTTCGAACAAATATTTAATATTTCCGTTTCCGGAATTATTTTCCGATTCGGATAATATTTCCGATTCTTACAATATTTCCGTTTCCGGCAATATTTCCGATTCCGGCAATATTTCCGATTCCGGCAATATTTCCATTTCCATTAATATTTTCGATACGTACCATGTTTCCGTTTTCGGCAACATTTACGACTTGGATAATATTTATATTTCCGATACGATCCATATTTCCGTTTCCGGCAATATCATCGTTTCCGGAGTATTCATTTCTTGCTTGTGACGATCTCAGCTCCCACTGAAACCAAGATCTGTCGATTCCGAATATCCATAGATGGAGTATTTAATTCCATTAAATACTTGATCCGTTTACGTACTATTTGTGTGACCCTACGGGTTCAGTCAAGAGTAAGCTGTGGATTAATATAATTAATTCCACTTGAACTGAAGCGGCCTCTAGCTAGACATTCAGCTCACTTGATCTCACTGAATTATTAACTTGTTAATTAATACTGAACCGCATTTATTAGACTTAATATTATATGCATACTTGGACCAAGGGCACTATTTCCTTCATCCCCCACCTCCATCATCATCCTCAGAAGAGTTCACCACAGAAGCATGAACTTGGGCCGAACCAAGAGCAGAAATATGAGATCTAGTCTCCCTTCTTCTCCTAGATACTACCTTCCACCCATCATCACTAGGCTTAGCAACAGCAGCTGGAGTGTTTTCAACTACAGTAGAAGCCACATCCTTCTTAGTTTCAGCACATTTCTCAACCTCCGCAGTTACAGGAGCAACATTAACTCTAGGTTCTTTAGGTATCCAAACTTTCTGGATCTTTTGAGTGGGTTTTACAAACACTGCAGGCTGAAACCTAGTGGTATTGCTCTTTTTAATGCTACAGTCATGTCCCATCACCTTACAGATTTTGCAAAAGGGGGGAAGCCAATCATACTCTACCTTTTGCCTAATAGCCACACCTTCACTATTATGAATCTGAACATATTTTGGCAACTCTTTTGTGATGTCCACTTCAATCAACATCCTAGCAAATGAAATCCTTAACTGCTTAGAAGTACACTCATCAGCAAAGAGTGGTACTCCTATCAAACTTCCAATCCTACTGAGGGAGTCAATACCCCAGCAGCTCAAAGGGAGATTTGGAAGTCTCACCCACACAGGAATAACCCTCAGGATCTCCTCCTGGAAATCAAAGTTAACAGTCTAAGGTTTGGTGATCATAGGCCTACCATAGAAGGAATGGGGTCCAGATAGCAACACTGAATCCCTATCTTTCTTAGCAGCAAATTTAATCACAAAGTACCCTTCATCATGCAGAAAAACAGAAGGCTTACTTAGATTTTTCCACTCATTTGCAATATATCTAATGACAACCCCAATGGATGGTTTCTCTCCTACAACATACAAAATAAGAGCTGCATCCCATTGAGCAGCCATACTCTTAATGTCTAATCTATCAAGCACAGCAACAGGACAACCATTTAATTTTTGGGAGGGATGAAGGAGAGTGCATTACCTTTACGAGTCAGTTGAGCACCTCTAAAGAGACTCACCCAAGGTGTTGTTGGAGCTGCACCATTCTCACACTGCTCCATTGAAGGACTGGTCCTTTGTTGAGTAGAATCCATGTGCTCTGTTTCTGAGTATTGCAAACTCCCTTTATCAACAAGGGTTTCCGTACCATTTTTCAATTCAAGCACAACATTCACATTCCTCATCATCTCTTTTACCCTTTCCAACGCAGTGCCTGTAAGAACTCCACTGTCTTGCACACCTTCCACAATATCCGAGATCTTTGGAGAAACCACCCGGGTTGGCACTGGGAGAGAGGGGGTGTAATTAATGGCAGCATGGTAGGCATCAATGGCTTCCTTCATCTCAGGAGAAGGTTGTTCAGTGTTTGGATGCGACGGAAACGGAGAAATTACCGGCAGCGATTTCCGAGTTTCCCCACCATAGCTGGGTGTCACATTTCTCAGTTGATGCTGATTCTTTGGCCTCAAACTTACAGTATTGAGAAGGGAAGAGGCCTCCTCATTGATTTCTCGAACTTCATGTTTCTGATTCTTCTTCTTCCTCGTCATTTTCGAAAGGGTGTGCACGATAGCAAGAACCTTATCCTACGCTCTTTCCATGGCAGAGAGAGAAGTTTTGATAATCAAAAAATCTACAATTTACAATTTAAGGATTCTAAAGTTAAAGTTAAGGATTTTGAAATTAACGTTAAGGACTCTGAAGTTAAAGTTGAGGATTTTGAATTTAAAGTTTAGGATTTTGAAGTTAAAGTTAAGGATCCCAAAGTTAAAGTTAAGGATTCTAAATTTAAAGTTTAGGATTCTAAAGTTAAAGTTAAGGATTCTAAATTTAAAGTTAAGGATTCTGAACTTAAAGTTAAGGATTTTGATGTTAAAGTTAAGGATTATGAACTTAAAGTTGAGGATTTTGAAGTTAAAGTTAAGGATTTTGAAGTTAAAGTTAAGGATCCTAAAGTTAAAGTTAAGGATTTTAAATTTAAAGTTAAGGATTCTAAATTTAAAGTTTAGGATTCTAAAGTTAAAGTTAAGGTTTCTAAATTTAAAGTTAAGGATTTTGAACTTAAAGTTAAGGATTTTGAAGTTAAAGTTAAGGACTCTGAACTTAAAGTTGAGGATTTTGAAGTTAAAGTTAAGGATTTTGAAGTTAAAGTTACGGATTCCAAATTTAAAGCTAAGGATTCTGGAGGTAAAGTTAAGGTTTCTGAAGTTAAAGTTAAGGTTTCTGAAGTAGAGATCATGAACCTTTTCAAACAAAATTTTTACTTTCAGTAGTCTAACTTCAAATTCGAAAAGTCTAACTTTTCATGAATGTTGAAGGAAATCCATGCGGAGTTTTTGACAATGAAGAGTAATTTGGAAATTGTTTCAAATTTCCATTTGAAACAACTTGAAGCTAAATCAGTAGTGAAATGCCGCTCATCTCCATCGCTGTCTTATTATGATTTGGATCCAAGGTATTATGCCATGATGCA
This sequence comes from Spinacia oleracea, assembly GCF_020520425.1. Taxonomy (NCBI): domain Eukaryota; kingdom Viridiplantae; phylum Streptophyta; class Magnoliopsida; order Caryophyllales; family Amaranthaceae; genus Spinacia; species Spinacia oleracea. The sequence goes on along the minus strand of NC_079491.1, from coordinate 107,885,995 downwards.
AGAATTGGCTGAGATTGTACTTTCAGTTCAGTCTATGCCAGGAGGTTTGGCAAATGTAGCTTGTGATGCAATACCTTCTGCTATACCTCAAAATGATAGTCCAAATGAAAAGATTCAAGATGTTCTTCATCAAATTAATGTCAACGAAATCGGTAACGAGACTGTTGTACAGTGTGATGAACCTCGTATTGTTGATGCTATCACTGATGCAACTCACCAGACCAATGCAGGTGCAACTTTAACTTTAATATTTCAGTTTACTATATATTGAAAAGTTAGAAATATCAAAAAAACTTTAAACCTTTTTACATTAAATGATAAGAAATCATTTATTCTACTACAAGCCCAACTCTGGAGGTTAATGTACAACCAAACTTATTTGAGCAGCCGGTTGCACCTCTTCCAAGTGTTGCCCCTCTTCCAAGTCATGAAACTGCTTCAAAAGAATTAAAAGCTTACGATCCAACCGTCGGTTATCATTCCATTATTCACTCTTCTTTCTGTAATGACAAGGCTAAAGTTGGAATTCTATGTGGTAAGGTTAATGTTGAACCATTCCATGTCGGATATTTCATGCGTTTTTACAAGAGGAACATAAAACGTATGCCTGAGTTGTATCAAGAAGTTGCTTATTATTGCCTTCTGGATGATCCTGTCGTAGTGGATGCAGAGTAAGTCTTTTAATTGTTTTATATAATGTAACTCAATTTTGACTAAGTGAAGGCTAACGTTTAATACATAATCCTAACTTTAAGTACAAAAGGCATAACTTTAACTTAATAAAGCTTAACTTTGATTTTTGAATTTTTTTTTTAGGGAAACTTTGGTCTGGTTTGATATAGTACATATGATACAAAAAGAGGATATGTTGTCACTTGATGAAGATCAAGATATCTATCTGTCTATTATTGAGTGTTGGGCGTTAATGATAAATGTGAATGAAATGCGGAATGCCTCACCGCCTTCCAAATTCTATTTTGGTGTCCGCCAAAGTGTGAGTTTCTTAAAATTGTGTAGTAGTTTAGTAAAAGTTAAGGTATTTTTAGGAAATTTTTATATTGTACTAATTTGTTTGTTTTCTCTTTTAGGAAATTCTGGAACTTCTTTGGCAAGATTCAACTAACGAGGCTGCTACGGATCAGCTTCTGGTTTGTTGGAAAGAGTGGACTGATATTCACAACAGTGGCTTTGACATCACCTGTGTTGAACTGGTCAGTTATTACTTGTGCATCACCTCAAAATTTAATTAAGGATTCTAAAGTTAAAGTTAAGGATTATAAAGTTAAAGTTTAGGATTCTGAAGTTAAAGTTTAGGATTCTGGAGTTAAAGTTTAGACATATGTAGTTAAAGTTTAGGATTCTGAAGTTAAAGTTAAGGTTTCTGAAGTTAAAGTTTAGGATTCTAAAGTTAAAGTTAAGGTTTCTGAAAACGTTTAGGATTCTGAAGTTAAAGTTTAGGCATCTGGAGTTAAAGTTTAGGATTCTGAAGTTAAAGTTAAGGTTTTTGAAGTTAAACTTTAGGATTCTGAAGTTAAACTTTAAGATTCTGAAGTTAAAGTTAAGAATTCTAGAGTTAAAGTTGAAGATTCTAAAGTTAAAGTTAAGGTTTCGGAAGTTAAAGTTTAGGATTCTGTAGTTAAAGTTTAGGCATCTGAAGTTAAAGTTTAGGCATCTGAAGTTAAAGTTTAGGATTCTGAAGTTAAAGTTAAGGTTTCTGAAGTTAAAGTTTAGGATTTTGAAGTTAAAGTTTAGGTATCTGAAGTTAAAGTTTAGAATTCTGAAGTTAAAGTTAAGGTTTCCGAAGTTAAAGTTTACTTTCAGTAGTCTAAGTTTTGTTTTTGTGTATCTATTAACTTCACAATATGTTTTTATTTTTGTAGGTTTTTGTTCCTGTTTTTCGAGAACGCCACTTTTTCCTATTTGTGTTGAATTTGAAAACCAAAACAATGCAACACGTGGACAATCTTGTGTATAATGAAGCTCAAATCATTGACTTCAAAAAAAATTCAACAACTCTGGTAATTACTTTCAGTCAATTTAAGATTGTTGAGTTACCGGTTCAACTTCCTTTTTTCTGTTATAAACCAATAAATGTGTTTAGTTTTGTTTTTAGTGTGATCTCCTAGGTAGTTTCCTTGATGAGAAAGGCCATAATCATGAAGGTGATATTGGAACGTTCACCATGGAGGAGGTTGAGTTTGATTGGAAGACTCCCAAAGGTTCTGACCTTGATTGTGGAATTTTTACGATGATAAGTATGTTGGCATTTGAAGGAATCAAATGTAGCTGTCCTGATTTGAAAGAGGTTAGATTTTTTCGAATCATAACTTTTATGTCAAAATTCCTAACTTTTACTACAATTAGCTTAACTTTTATAAGCCTTTTTTTTTTTAACTTTAAAGTGATGCTGATAATGTTATTCCTTTTTTTTCAAACAATACAGCCCCGTAAAAGGATTGTTATGCGTGCCGAAATATGTGCCACACTTGTGCTATCAAACATGAATGACAAACGGGCAGAAGTTCTCAAGCATGTTGCTGATTTCGATTCCAAACGAGCAGATGTCCTTCCGGATTGGCAGAGGATAAGAACGCTGAAAAGTTGAAGTTAGAAGCTTCTAAAAAGGAGAAGGAACTTGAAAAGAATGCCAATGAGAAAGAGCAACCAGAAAAGAATGCCAATGAGAAAGAGCAACCAGAGAAGAATGACAAAGAGAAAAAGCAACTGGGGGAGAATGACAATGCGGCGGAGGGCGACAAAGTACCATTGAAGACTTTTGTTTCAAGAAAACATCTGAAAAGGAATATACATGATGCATCTGACCCACAAAATGCCGAACCACCAGTGAGGAAGCTTGCTCTTGTCAAACGGATAGCAAAGAAACCTACAGCGTGAAATTTTAATATTAGTTTACCTAACTTTTATTACATGAAGGTTAACTTTAAGTACAATAATCTTAACTTTTACATTTTCACAAAAATATTTCACTAGATTTTAATGCTTTTTTTTGTTTATGTATGGCATATAATATTGGTTTTTGGTGATGTTGAGTAGAAGTTAGAAAACATGTATTGATTCTATGCTTAAAGTTAGGAATATCATAATTAAAGTTAGCCCTGTTGTTGTTATAGTTAAGAAAATTTAATATTAGTTTACCTAAATTTTATTACAAAAAGGCTAACTTTAAGTACAAAAACTCTCAACTTTAAGTATAAAATTGGTTTTTGGTATATTACTTCAACTCTTCGTTGTACATCAAGTATCCGTGTCGGACCCTCGACACTCCGACATGGGTTCAGACACTTTGAAACTTCATTTTCAACTTAAACCCTGGAAAATTTTCACAATTTAGCCAATTCGAACTGTTGGATACATACCTGTGTCCGACACTAGTACCCGAGTCAGTCCAAGTAACATAGGTTGTTGGTGATTTTTAGTAGAAGTTAAGAAACATATATTAAAATTGTCAATTTCATGCTAAAAAGTTAAGCAAATGTAATTCAACTTTTACTGCATAAAGCCTGACTTTTAGTATTAAATCGATAACTTTAACTTATTGTGCTCAAAACAGCTACCTTTCTTTTGAGGTTTCCCATATGTGAAAAGTTAGGAAAATCACAATTAAAGTTAGCTCCTTTGTTGTTATAGTTAAGAAAATTTAATATTAGTTTACCTAACTTTTATTACAAAAAGTTTAACTTTAAGTACAAAACTGATATTCCAGTAGGAACACACACAAGAGGGGGGGGGGGTAAATTGTAATTCGAACTTTAGGAGAGTTTCTTGCGGGACTTAGAAATGTTAAAGGAACTGAGTATTAAGAAAGCAAAAAGCAATGATTTAGAAAACTTCTTGACACTAATCAAGAAGAGAATTCCTTTATATTATGGTAATACCTCGATTACAATAACTCTCTGACTCGAGTTCCTCTTAAACTCGAGTTCCTCACAGTAACCTACTCAGATTACAACTCACTTTTCTTCTCTTTCTCTCAGACTTAAACTCTAAGTCTTTACAAGATAACTCTATCCTTTCTAATCTGAAATATAATTTTGTTTTGAGAACCCTAGATATTAATAAGGTTAAGTATATATATCAAGATCTTTAGGAACTTGGATTAAACTAGGACACAAACTCGTTTGTAGAAAACTCTTTAAAACGTTTTAGGAAATGCAAAGCTCTACGAATGTTTGTGTAATTTTTCCAGAAAACTTCGTGGCCTTATATAGATTTTTGCCCTTAGGGTTTGTTTCCTTCAAAAACTCAACTGCCAACAACTGACACTTTTTTTTGTCACGTCCCTAGACTTGAGGAACAAGGGAAGACCATTTCCCACTCAACTTCCTCAACTGCTGGACGTGTTTAAGACCAAGTCAATCACCTTTGTTTTCTTAAAAATGTTTATTTATTTTATCAAAATATTTAGGAGAAGGTTTAGGAAGGTAAAAACTGAACAAGATATTTAAATGAACAAGATATAGTAAAAATCTGATTTTTAAACGCAAAGAGTAATTTTATTTAAATACAATTTCCTTAAAACGGTGTTGCCTGATATTTCGATAAAAACAAACAAGTAATCCAAGTTCCTCCAGTTCCTTATATATCACTTAACATATTAATATATTACATACAATCTAAGTGAAGTAAACTACTTAGACACATATGTCTTCCCTTTGGTGAGGCATTCAACTCTGAAGCTTCACTTGTTCCAGCTCTTGAACATTCATGAGCTCCTCTTATGTTCACAGAGGAACTCGTAGCCATGAGTCTGTAGCTTTTCTTGTGAGTATGAAGAACACTCGATTTGTAATATGTGTTGCTCCTTTGGTGACTTTGAAACTCTAGCTTGTACTGCTTCCAACTCAGGAACTCCAGTAGATGTTCCAAGTGCATATCAGGAACTTCAACATCTGATTTAAGTTCCTATTCTAATAGGAACTCAGGCACTTACCTGTCTAAAGTCATTAGCAACCACAATCAGGAAGTTTGCAATATGTGTGTCATCAACCAAAACCTAGGAACAACAATATTCCCCATTTTTGGTGATGACAACACTTGAAAACTTTTTACAATGAGAGTAAACATAAACAGGAACTGATGCAGACTTCAATTGAATAAAAAAAAAATTAAAGAAGAAAATAAACTTACAGAAAGTACACAAGAAGGTGAATCAAGAACTGGATTGATTTTACCTTGGAAGTTTGCACCTTGACTTCCCCCTGTTGACATTAACAAAAAGCATTGCACGAAATATAGCCATTCCAAACACAGTGCCCCACGATCAACGTTTGGCAAGTTAAGCTAGCCTCAAAGTATTAGACTAACTCACACAATAAATTAGAGAGCAAGCAGTAATGATCAAAACCAGAAAACAAAAAGATACTAATCAAGCAAGTCAAGATAAGATGGAACAAATACCCAAGTTTAAAAATTATACAGACCAAAAGAAGAAAAAAAATTGTTCCATGGCAAAAGAAATTTAAACATGGGAGAGGTTGATTAGGCTTGGGATGGGGAACCAGAACCAGCTGTTTCCTCGACCACTGTCTCCTCAAAGGATTCCAGATTGTTGATCTTGGTGAGAATGGTAGCACGAGTGGCATTGGCTTGATCTGAGTAGTGTTGGAGATTGGATTGAAGGGTCTTGACACTGTTAACCAAGGCACCAATGTGAGCTTGCACTACATTGATCCTTTGGTCTGTTCCTTCCTGCAGCTCCACCAGACGAGAAACTATGGCCTTGAGCTCCAATATCTGGTCATCTTTTGTGTTCCAGGCACCACCATGATCTTGAACATGTTCCTGTGCAGATGGAACACGACGAGATTTGGATTTCCTGGAGGATTTAGGTGTCCTGGTCCTTGGCACAACAGCTTCAGGCAGTTCCTCCTGCTTGATAGGAACAACATCCTCTTCTATGGGCATCTCCTTGACCTCCCCTTCCTCATTAATTTCCATAAACGTTGGGCCTCTCTTCTTGTTTTCTTGCATAGCCACCCTCATGCTTTTCCTTTTCCCTTGGGATCCTACACTCTTTATTTTCCCTTTAGGAACTCGAGAAAAAGTCACCTCCAAGTGATCGTGTTCCTCCTCCTCTTCTTCTTTATCTACGATGCCCTCTTGATCTTCTTCATCCTGTTTCTCTTCTTTGCCAGCCCTAATGACTTTGCCCTGAACCACCTTAAGGTTTAATAGATTGAGCATTTCAAGTTGTAGGATTTGGGTCGATTTTAGAGGGATGAAACAGTAGGGACTAAGATCAACTGAGAAGCTTTTGAAGATTTCAGTGAGAAGGGAAGAGTATGGGATTTCGTATTTGGGGATACAGGTGGAGAGATGTTTGATCATGATTGCTGGAAAGTTTATGGGAATTTTTCTTTCGAGGCAATACATGAGGCATGCATCAAACAGACTGGCTATGTTTCTTTTCTGAGTTCGAGGAACTACACCTCTCCACACAATATTGAATAATAATTTTTGAAGGGGAGAGAAACAATTGTGTTTTGTGGAGGTGGAAACTTTGGAATCTTCTCCGATGGAACCAACAATATCATTCTCATCTACTTCATCAATTGTCACTGTAATTTGACCTTTCAACCACATATCAAAACCCCTATTGGGTGTACCAAACAGCTGTTCCAGATAAGAAGCATCAAATTCGATGCCAGTGCCATTCAAGTAAAGTTTTTGCAAAATTCTTTCATAGCTTCGGGAATTAAAGGCGGTTTGGCATAGTTACTCAACAGGCTTACCCATTTTTGGTGTTCGAGGATCTCCATCAACTCATTGAACCTCGTAGCTTCACACCATGTTGAATTGATTGCAAACCCTTCGACCAGATTGTTCTCCTTTGCAGAGAGTTTTTTGGAGCTCTTTCCTTCCCCCTGAGTTTGAGCACTCTCCTGTAGTTCCTCTGTTTCCTCAAGTTGTTCACCAGAAGTTTCTACCCGACGCTTTTTGGATTTTCTTGTGGAGGATCTAGGGTTTGAAATTGGGGATTTCATTTCAATGTTAGTGTCGATTGGTTCCCCTGAGTAATTGCGAGTATGGGGTTATGAGATCGGAGGGGAATTGGTGATTGCATGGGTGAGGTATCCATGGCAACTGGAGAAGATGAATTTCTTTTTCGTTTGAGAGAAGTGAGATCGGTGTTGTTGCTGGTGAGAACCATGGTGAAGAGTTTTTATAGGTGGGAGTGAAGGAAATAATGCCCTTGGTCCAAGTATGCATTTAATGGTAAGTCTAATAAATGCGGTTCAGTATTAATTATGCAAGTTAATAAGTCAGTGAGATCAAGTGAACTGTATGCCTAGCTAGAGGCCGCTTCAGTTCAAGTGGATTAATGATATTAATCCACAGTTTACTCTTGACTGAACCCGTAGGGTCATACCAATAGTACGTAAACGGATCAAGTATTTAATGCCATTAAATACTCCATCTATGGATATTTGGAATCGACAGATCTTTGTTTCAGTGGGAGCTGAGATCGTCAAAGGCAAATAAATGAATACTCCGGAAATGATGATATTGCCGGAAACGGAAATATGGATCGTATCGGAAATATAAATATCATCCAAGTCGTAGATGTTGCCGGAAACGGAAACATGGTACGTACCGGAAAATATTATCGGAAATGGAAATATTGCCGGAATCTGAAATATTGTCGGAAACGGAAATATTGACGGAATCGGAAATATTATCGAAATCGGAAAATAATTCCGGAAATGGAAATATTAAATATTTGTTCGAAAACGGAAATGTTAAATATTGTTCGTATCTGAAATGAATTCCGAAATCGGGAAATTAATCGGAAGCGCGTCGTACGAATTAGCATCGGACGAGCTTGCTAGACAAAGGCCCAGCACGAAGCCAGGCCCGCATCCAGCAAGCCCGCGCACCACACAAACAGCCAAGGCCATGCCTAGAGGCCGTGGCTGCGAGCATGGCTGCGAGCAGGCTGCGAAGCTCGCGTGGGCTTCGTAGCTCGCGTGGGCTGAGCGGCTAATGCGTGGGCTTGCGCGGGCATGGCCTGCGCACATGCGGGTCATGCTCGTTTGAGTGTTTGTGTTTCCGTACGAAACCAAAATCATGTAGGATTCGTTTAATGATTAAATTCCTATTCCTAATGGATAAATTAATTAATAGAGTTTTAATTAGATTCTAGTTAATTAATTTGTTTCCTAGTAGGATTCGATTACTTTTTCCATAGCCTATAAATAAGAGGTTAATGCTCATAATTTATAAAGAGTTTTAAGTATTCAAAAAGAGAGAATTTTTGAGCAGAAATTCAGTCATCTATTTTGCCCCATATTGCCGAAAATTTTTAGTACCTTAAGGGCGATTCTAGTTAGTCAATCTTAAGGCGGATCCGGAAGTGCTGTGGAATTTCTACGGAGGGACGACACTTGGAGTCCTAAAGACTTGTTCTTGTTCGGTTCGGGCGCAGCAAGGGAGGGCACGCTACAAAGAGTATGCATCCTAATTATGCTAATTGTTATGTGGCAATTAATTTGGAATCTCGGCTTTATGGTTTTTCCGCATGATTTATATTAAGTTATATGTATCATAACCTAACAGTGGTATCACGAGACTCTAATTAATTCCATAATAATTTCTTAACATGGTTAAATTTTATAAATTTGCAAGGAATTAAAAGGGGTGATTAATTTTCGTAATTGTAATTAATTGCAAATTTGCGTTTATTTAATTATATGTACGCAGTTTTTCGGCAGTTTCTTCTTTACTCAACGAAATCGAGTGATTTTTGTGTCAATTCCGCATGTAAAAGGAATTCTAAAATTTTGACTATGGCCGAACCCAGATGTCTAGCCTAACTATGACTTTTTGGAGGTTTTAGTTTTTCGAATGCAAAGTTTGTAATTTTAAGATGTTAATTTTAAATATTTGCGATTCTTGTTGTTAAATCTTGAATTTTTGATTGACCTACTGTATATGTTTAACAAATTTGAATGCCTAAGCTTTTTAAATATACAACCTAATTTGTAATTGTAATTAATTTGTTGAAATTCGAATAATTTAGAATTGATTTGATTTTCATAATTAATTAACGATTTAATTAGGTATCCATGATTAAAAACCACCATAAAAATTGTTAATTTATGATAAATTTTAAATTTTTATGACCTAGATTTGAATCCATGATAATCGGAAATTAATTGATTAATAAATTTTTGATTTTTCGCCCTAAAATTATGAAATTAATATGTTTTATTAATTTGTCATTAACTTTGAATTAAAAGTTTTAATTTTTATGAAATTCGCTCATAAAAGTTGCACGCACAAAGCAATGGACGCTACGTGTTACCCTTAAGGGGTGTTGTATAGTGCGGGCATGCGACGACGATCAAGGGAGCTCGACGCCCATGCGGTACGAATACAGCGAGCAACGAGCGTGGCATGCACAAGGCAACGAGCTGTGTGCTACGCGTGTGGGGCGATGGGCGATGGGCAAGCAAGTGCAGCGAACAAGGCAAGCACGCGTGGGCAGCGATGGATGCTGCGCCACAATGTGCGTTGCCTCGCCCAGCAAGCACACCAAGGCAGCGACAAGCGCAGCACAACGTGCACGCGGGCAGCGTTGGCTGGCCTGTCAAGCAGCGTTGCCCAGCAGCGTGCCAGTGCGATGGGCGAGTGGGCTGCGCGCAAGCGTGGCTCGCTAGGCCTGCTGCATTGGTGCTTTGTTGCTTGGGCTTTGCGGTACGATCAATCGAGTGACAAGGGGTTTGTTGCTTGTTGGACTTGACGAGACATGGGCGCAAGCCCATGGCCTTGTCTTGACCCGATTGGTTCGTTTTAATTTTAATTTTGAATTTTCAGTTCGGAAACGATTTTAATTAATTTTAAAATTCATAATTTAAATTGTTTTCTCGGAATTTAATTTTGAATAATCTAATTATTATAAATTCTAATTTATACTAATTATTTTACTAAAATTAAATCCTTGAATTAATTTAAATTCATTCATTTAATTCAACTGGAAATAAATTAAAGGATTCAATTATAAATTTATATGAGCTTTAAATTTTAATTAAATTTGTATGTTTCCGATTAGACTAGGAAATACATTTTTATGTTTAAAATTAGTAAAGCATGTAAATTTATTGGTTTAAGTGGGAGCGTTTTAGTGATAAACTCTTGATTAGGTCTACATTCCTTTAAGGTTAAAACAACTTGATTAGAATTAATAAGGATTGAATAATTGGTAGATTATTGGAACCCTTGATTAATTGCTGCAAATGTTTATGTGATGCATAATATGTTCTACTAACCAGCTATGTGGGCCATTCATGATAATGAATGGGTGAAATGGTATATATTGTATATGTACTGTTTTGCAGGTTATTGAAAAGTGACTAGTATGGCCCAAATAGGATAGAAAATATGGTCTACGTACCATCAAATAGTTGTAATTAGTTTAATTATAGCTTATCCTATTTGAAGAAAATGGCGCCTCCCATGGTGAAATTCAAGACGGAGTTTCCAATCCATTTTCAAGACGGACTTTGAAGTTGAAGCTTCAAGATGAAGTCGGGCCATACTAGATCACATTTATATCTTATGCATGTTTTAAGTTAATTATTGCTTTAAATATGTCTTAATTATGCATGAGATTATGGCTTGATTATGTTGCATGATTAAGGATTTTAGTTCACTTAAAATCTAACCTACATAGTAAGAGCCTTAAGTTCCAAACTCTAAAATTGAGTTAAAACGTGCCATGCCAAAATAACACTTACTTGGATAACCTTTACATCAATCTTAGTAATAGTTTTCCGCCATAGCGAGGTGTTACTTATTGATTCTAAAGGGGTAAGGTGAACAAATAATTGTGAGTACATGTTACTTTTGGTGAAACTCAACGATTTAAGTAATTAAGGAGTCCTTTTATGTCGTGGCAAATGCGATAGGTTTACCTAATAAGTTTTTAGACGTACCTATCAACCAAGAGTAGTTTCTAGACTATTAGCAAAGGCTTTGCTTACCTAAAATATTTTAGAATTGAGTCTAAATACATAATGTGCTTAATTCTTCAATGATTTAAGGATCTTGGAATCATTTTATTCAAACCTACCGGAACACATAACTTGAATAAAATGCTTAGTAAATGATAAATTATGCATGTATGCTAGAATTTAAAAGTTTATTAAGAGAAATTGTGAATGGTTATTTATTTGTTTATTCTTTTTCAATTGTAGTTTAAATTATGGAAAACAACAATCAAAACATCATCATGGGTTCTGAGCTTATGGTCAAGCTGAACCTAACAAATTTTCTTGAATAGGAAGCTAAGCTGATTGAAATAGTGAGACTCAATGGATTTGAGTATTTACTGTTCCATCCCATGCCAACCTACTATGCCAGAGACATGACCCCTGAAAGACATGCCGCCTGGGATGCGAATCTCAAAAAGGTTATGAGTCTCATGCTGAACAATATCCCTGATGAATGGGCTAGAAGAATTGTAGCTTTCATATTTTGATCGCCTAAGTCTGCTAGGAACACCAATAAGCGAAAGGATGGCAGTCTTTATCTTGCTCAATTCACTGCACAGTGGGTTTGGTCGCTTCAAGCAACTATACCTAAGTGAACCAAGAGAAGAAACAGTTGCAAAGTTTGTTCACCTTGTCAGAAAGGCTGAGATAATACTCGACTGTGAAGCCAAAGATTTACTCAAGGCTAAAGGGATACCTTTCAAGAAAGGTGGAAAGTCCAAGGGCAATGCTGAGTCAAGAAAGAAGAAAAAGCAGGACAAGTCCACATCAAGTTGTCTTTATTGTGATGGAATTGGCCATTACAAGAGAGAATGTCCAAAGCTTAAGGAAGATCAGAAGAACGGAACATTCGTTCCATCTTCAGGTATTTTTGTTATAGACTGTATACTTGCTAATTCAACTTCTTGGGTATTAGATACAGGTTGTGGCTCACACTTATGTTCCAATTCACAGGGACTAAGAAGAAGTAGAAGGTTAAGCAAGGGTGAAGTCGACCTACGAGTGGGAAATGGAGCACGGATTGTTGCATTAGCTGTAGGAACTTATTATTTGTCGTTGCTCTCTGGGCTAGTTTTGGAACTGGAAGATTGTTTCCATGTTCCAAGTCTTACTAAAAAAATCATTTATGTTTCTTGCTTAGATGATAAGGGATTTTTCTTTTTAATAAAAGACAATAGTTGTTCGTTTTATTTCAAAGAGATGTTTTATGGATCTGCTACAGTAGTCAATGGACTTTATTTATTAGATCACGACAAACAAGTTTATAACATAAATACCAAAAAGGCCAAAAAGAATGATTCAGATCTCACCTATCTGCGGCATTGTCGATTAGGCCATATTAACTTGAAACGCATAGAAAGACTTCAAAAGGAAGGAATTCTAGAACCATTTGACTTAGAGGATTATGGTAAGTGCGAATCATGTTTACTTGGAAAAATGAAAAAGAAATCTTTCTCTAAAGTTGGAGAAAGAGCAACTGAACTATTGGGTTTAATCCATACAGATGTATGTGGACCAATGAGTACAAAGGCTAGAGGTGGTTTCAGCTACTTTATCACTTTCAGTGATGACTTCAGTAGATATGGTTATGTCTACCTAATGAAGCATAAGTCTGAATCCTTTGACAAATTCAAGGAATTTCAGAGTGAAGTAGAGAATCAATTAGGCAAGAAGATTAAGACACTGCGGTCTGGTAGAGGCGGTGAATATCTGAGCTATGAATTTGATGACCATCTGAAAGAATGTGGAATTCTATCAGAATTGACTCCTCCTGGAACACCACAATGGAACGGTGTGTCGGAACGGAAGAATAGAACCTTGCTAGACATGGTTAGATCAATGATGGGTCGGGCCGAACTTCCAATAGAATATTGGGGACATGCACTAAATACAGCTGCACTCACTATAAATAGTGCTCCATCTAAAGTTGTTGAAAAGATTCCATATGAGTTATGGTTTAGAAAGCCTTCAAAAATGTCTTTTCTTAAGAGTTGGGGATTGGAAGTATACGTAAAACGATTAATTTCATACAAACTTCATCCAAAAGCTGACAAATGTATCCTTGTGGGCTATCCAAAGGAAACAAAGGGGTATTACTTCTACAATACATATGAGAACAAGGTGTTTGTTGCTCGAGATGGTATCTTTTTGGAAAGAGATCACATTTCCAAAATGACAAGTGGGAGAAAAGTAGACCTCGAAGAAATTCGAGTCGAACAACAAACTCTAGAGAATGCTCAAGATGACATTCAGGATGAGACTCAGAGATCTTTAGAAGTATCTGGTGAGAATCAAGGACCATCTAGAAATGTAACCCCGAGTAGATCGCAAAGATGTAGATCTCAACCGGAAAGGTACTTAGGTATTTTAACGAACGAGAGCTATAAAGTTCTATTACTTGAAAGTGATGAACCTGCGACTTACAAACAAGCTATGACGAGCCCTAGCTCCAAGCAATGGCAAGAAGCCATGCAATCTGAATTAGACTCCATGTCTGAAAACCAAGTTTGGGATTTGGTCGATTTGCCAGATGGCTACCAAGCCAAAGGAAGCAAATGGGTTTTCAAACTGAAAAAGGACAAGGATGGGAAACTTGAAGTTTTCAAAGCTAGATTGGTTGCAAAAGGTTACAGGCAAGTCCACGGTGTGGATTACAATGAAACCTTTTCACCGGTTGCAATGCTGAAGTCTATTCGGATAATGTTAGCAATCGTTGCACATTACAATTACGAAATATGGCAGATGGATGTCAAAACCGCTTTCTTAAACGGCGTTTTAATAGAAACTGTGTTTATGACATAGCCTGAGGGTTTTGAGGATCCAAAGAATGCTAATAGGGTATGCAAGCTTAAGAAATCAATCTACGGATTGAAGTAAGCATCAAGGAGCTGGAATATACGTTTTGAGATGGATGTCAGTGACTTTGGTTTCATCAAGAACGCAGACGAATCTTGTGTATACAAGAAGGTCAGTGGGAGCAAAATTGCTTTTTTAGTATTATATGTCAACGACATATTACTTATCGGAAATGACATTCCTATGTTGAACGCAGTCAAGATTTAGCTTGGGAAATGTTTTTCGATGAAGGATCTAGGAGAAGCACAGTACATACTGGGAATCAAGATTTACCGAGATAGATCTGAGAAGATGATTGGACTCAGTCAAAGCACTTATATCAATAAGGTGCTTGAAAGGTTCAATATGGCAGACTCCAAGCGAGGCTACCTACCCATGTCTCATGGAATGACTCTAAGCAAGACGCAGTGCCCAAAAACACTGGATGAGCGCAGACGAATGAGTGGGATTCCATATGCATCATTTATTGGTTCAATAATGTATGCTATGATATGTACACGCCCGGATGTTGCGTACGCACTCAGTGCTACGAGCAGATACCAGTCAGACCCAGGAGAGGCAGATTGGACTGCTGCCAAGAACATTCTGAAGTACCTAAAAAGGCACAAAGATGATTTCCTGGTCTATGGTGGAGACCAGGAAGTCATCTTTGTGCCTTTTCAGGTACTTCAGAATGTTCTTGGCAACAGTCCAATGCGCCTCTCCTGGGTCTGACTGGTATCTGCTCGTAGCACTGAGTGCGTACGCAACATCCGGGCGTGTACATATCATAGCATACATTATTGAACCAATCAATGATGCATATGGAATCCCATTCATTCGTCTACGCTCATCAAGTGTTTTTGGGCACTGAGTCTTGCTTAGAGTCATTCCATGAGACATGGGTAGGTAGCCTCGCTTGGAGTCCGCCATCTTGAACCTATCAAGCACCTTATTGATATAAGTGCTTTGACTAAGTCCAATCATCTTTTTAGATCTATCTCTGTAAATCTTGATGCCCAATATGTACTGTGCTTCTCCTAGATCCTTCATCGAAAAACATTTCCCAAGCCAAATCTTGACAGAATTCAACATAGGAATGTCATTTCCGATAAGCAATATGTCGTCGACATATAATACTAGGAAAGCAATTTTGCTCCCACTGACCTTCTTGTATACACAATATTCGTCCGCGTTCTTGATGAAACCAAAGTCACTGACTGCTTCATCAAAACGTATATTCCAGCTCCTGGATGCCTGCTTCAATCCGTAGATTGATTTCTTTAGCTTGCATACCTTTTTAGCATTCTTTGGATCCTCAAAACCTTCAGGCTGTGTCATAAACACAGTTTCTGTTAAAACGCCGTTTAAGAAAGCAGTTTTGACATCCATCTTCCATATTTGGTAATCGTAATATGCAGCGATTGCTAACATTATCCGAATAGACTTTAGCATTGCAACTGGTGAAAAGGTTTCATCGTAGTCCACACCGTGGACTTGCCTGTAACCTTTTGCAACCAATCTAGCTTTGAAAACTTCAAGTTTCCCATCCTTGTCCTTTTTCAGTTTGAAAACCCATTTGCTTCCAATGGCTTGGTAGCCATCTGGCAAATCGACCAAATCCCATACTTGGTTTTCAGACATGGAGTCTAATTCAGATTGCATGGCTTCTTGCCATTGCTTGGAGCTAGGGCTCGTCATAGCTTGTTTGTAAGTCGCAGGTTCATCACTTTCAAGTAATAGAACGTCAAAGCTCTCGTTCGTCAAAATACCTAAGTACCTTTCCGGTTGAGATCTATATCTTTGCGATCTACGCGGGGTAACATTTCTAGATTGACCATGATTCTCACCAGATTCTTCTAAAGATCTCTGAGTTTCATCCTGAATTTCATCTTGAGCATTCTCTAGAGTTTGTTGTTCGACTCGAATTTCTTCGAGGTCTACTTTTCTCCCACTTGTCATTTTGGAAATGTGATCTTTCTCCAAAAAGACACCATCTCGAGCAACAAACACCTTGTTCTCAGATGTATTATAGAAGTAATACCCCTTTGTTTCCTTTGGATAGCCCACAAGGATACATTTGTCAGATTTTGGATGAAGTTTGTCTGAAATTAATCGTTTGACGTATACTTCACATCCCCAAATCTTAAGAAAAGACACATTTGGAGCCTTTCCAAACCATAATTCGTATGGAGTCTTTTCGACAGCTTTAGACGGAGCTCTATTTATAGTGAGTGCAGCTGTATTTAGTGCATGTCCCCAAAATTCTAATGGAAGTTCGGCCTGACCCATCATTGACCTGACCATGTCTAGCAAGGTTCTGTTCCTCCGTTCCGACACACCGTTCCATTGTGGTGTTCCAGAAGGAGTCAATTCTGATAGAATTCCACATTCTTTCAGATGGTCATCAAATTCATAGCTCAGATATTCACCGCCTCTATCAGACCGCAGTGCCTTAATCTTCTTGCCTAATTGATTCTCTACTTCACTCTGAAATTCCTTGAATTTGTCAAAGGATTTAGACTTATGCTTCATTAGGTAGACATAACCATACCTACTGAAGTCATCAGTGAAAGTGATAAAGTAGCTGAAACCACCTCTAGCATTTGTACTCATTGGTCCACATACATCTGTATGGATTAAACCCAATAGTTCATTTGCTCTTTCTCCAACTTTAGAGAAAGGTTGCTTTGTCATTTTGCCAAGTAAACATGATTCGCATTTACCATAATCCACTAAGTCAAATGGTTCTAGAATTCCTTCCTTTTGAAGTCTTTCTAAGCGTTTCAAGTTTATATGGCCTAATCGACAATGCCACAGATAGGTGAGATCTGAATCATCCTTTTTGGCCTTTTTGGTATTTATGTTATATACTTGTTTGTCGTGATCTAATAAATAAAGTCCATTGACTAATCTAGCAGATCCATAAAACATCTCTTTAAAATAAAACGAACAACTATTGTCTTTTATTAAAAAGGAAAATCCCTTAGCATCTAAGCAAGAAACTGAAATGATGTTTTTAGTAAGACTTGGAACATGGAAACAATCTTCCAGTTCCAAAACTAGCCCGGAGGGCAACGACAAATAGTAAGTTCCTACAGCTAATGCAGCAATCCGTGCTCCATTTCCTACTCGTAGGTCGACTTCACTCTTGCTTAACTTTCTACTTCTTCTTAGTCCCTGTGGGTTGGAACATAAGTGTGAGCCACAACCTGTATCTAATACCCAAGAAGTTGAATTAGCAAGTATACAGTCTATAACGAAAATACCTGAAGATGGAACGACTGTTCCGTTCTTCTGATCTTCCTTTAGCTTCAAGCAATCTCTCTTCCGATGCCCCTTCTTCTTGCAGTAGAAGCATTCGGATTCAGAAGTGGGTTGACTGACCTTCCTCTTTACAGATATGGCGCCAGTTTGCTTAGTTGGGCTGGCCTTGTTGCCACCTTTCTTAGCATTCCTCTTCTTTCCAGATTTCTTGAACTTGCCCCCACGCACCATAAGCACATCCTGCTTATCACTTTTGAGCGTCATTTCAGCGGTCTTCAGCATACCGTGAAGCTCAGTGAGCGTTTTGTCCAGACTATTCATACTGTAGTTCAGTTTGAACTGATCATACCCGCTATGAAGAGAATGGAGGATGGTGTCTATAGCCATTTCCTGAGAAAACTGCTGATCCAGCCGACTCATATTCTCAATGAGTCCAATCATTTTGAGAACATGTGGACTTACGGGCTCGCCTTTCTTAAGCTTGGTCTCAAGAATTTGCCTATGAGTCTCGAATCTTTCGACTCGAGCCAGATCTTGGAACATGTTCTTCAACTCACTGATGATTGTGAAAGCATCTGAGTTGATGAACGTTTTCTGCAGATCCGCACTCATGGTGGCGAGCATTAGACATTTCACATCCTTGTTGGCATCAATCCAACGATTGAGGGCTGCCTGAGTGACCCCGTCGCCTGCGGCTTCAGGCATCGCCTCATCTAGGACATACTCCTTTTCTTCCTGCATAAGAACTATTTGCAAGTTCCTTTTCCAGTCAAGGAAGTTTTTCCCGTTCAACTTCTCCTTTTCGAGAATTGATCGAATGTTGAATGAATTGTTGTTTGCCATATTAAAAACTACAATTGAAAAGAATAAACAAATAAATAACCATTCACAGTTTCTCTTAATAAACTTAAATTCTAGCATACATGCATAATTCAATGTTTATTAAGCATTTTATTCAAGTTATGTGTTCCGGCAGGTGTGAATAAAATGATTCCAAGATCCTAAAATCATTGAAGAACTAAGCACAGTTTGTCGACTTAATCCTAGAACATCTTAGGTAAGCAAAAGCCTTTTTCTAATAGTCTAGAAACTATTCTTGGTTGATAGGTACGTCTAAGAACTTATTAGGTAAACCTATCGATTTTGCCACGACATAAAAGGACTCCTTACTTATATCGTTGAGTTTCACCAAAACTAACATGTACTCACAATTATTTGTGTACCTTGCCCCTTTAGGACCAATAAGTAACACCTCGCTGAGCGAAAACTATTACTAGATTGATGTAAAGGATATCCAAGCAAGTGTATATTTTGGCATGGCACCTTTTAACTCAATTTTTTAAGTTTGGAACTTAAGGCTCTTACTATGTTGGTTAGATTTTAGGTGAACTAAAATCCTTAATCATGCAACATAATCAAGCTTTTGATCTCATGCATTTTAAGACATATTTAAAAGCACTAAATAACTTAAAACATGCATAAGATAAATGTGATCTAGTATGGCCCGACTTCATCTTGAAGCTTTGACTTCAAAGTCCGTCTTGAAAATCTCCGTGGGAGGCACCATTTTCTTCAAATAGGATAAGCTATAACTAATTACAACTATTTGATGGTACGCAGACCATATTTGAATTGAAAAATAACTTTGGTACTTTAGACCAATTACATTCAAATTAATGGTACGCAGACCATATTTTCTATCCTATTTGGGCCATACTAGTCACTTCATAACCTGCAAAACAGTACATATACAATATATACCATTCACCCATTCATTATCATGAATGGCCCACATAGTTGGTTAGTAAAACACATTATGCATCACGTAAACATTTGCAGCAATTAATCAAGGGCACCAATAATCTACCAATTATTCAATCCTTATTAATTCTAATCAAGTTGTTTTAACCTTAAGGATTTGCAAACCTAATCAAGAGTTTTATGACTAAAAGGGCTCCCACTCAAACCAATAAATTCATATGCTTTACTAATTTTAAACATAAAAATGTATTTCAAGTCTAACCGGAAACATACAAATTTAATTAAAATTTAAAGCTCATATAAATTTATAATTGAATCCAAAAGTTTAATTTAATTTCAGTCGTATTTAAATTAATTCATGATTTTAATTTTAGTAAAATAATTAGAATAAATAAAATTTATTATAATTACAATATTCAAAATTAAAATCCTAGAAAATAATTTAAATTATTAATTTTAAAATTAATTAAAATTACGTAAACTGAAAAATTTCAAATTAAACATTCAAAACGATCTAATCGTAACGCAAACACCCTACACATCGCACGCCCATGGGCCGCACGCACACAGCCATCGCTGGCCATGTGCGCGCAGCCTATGCGCTCGTCGCATAGCTGCTGCATCTACCATCGCAAGCCATCGCACGCTTTGGTGCTCGCTGCGCGCGCTCCATCGCTCGCTGTGCGCGCGAGCCATTTCTCGCTGTGCGCGCGACATCGCTCGCTGTGCGCGCGAGCCATTGCTCGCTGTGCGCGCGACATCGCTCGCTGTGCGCGCGAGCCATTGCTCGCTGTGCGCGCGACATCGCTCGCTGTGCGCGCGAGCCATCGCGCGCGATCAACGCTGGGCGCAGCGTTCGTGGCACGCGAGCTTGCGCTCGCTGCGCGTGAGGCTGCGCGCTCTTGCGCGAGGCAGTGCGCGTCGTGGCACAGCTCGCTTGCTGCCCACACGCGACTGCCATGGCTCGCCTTTCGCCCATGCCCATTCGTCCATAGCTCGTGGCCCACGACACAAGGCAGGGCTGCTGCCTTGTGCTCGTGCACCATGCCTTGCTCATTGCATTCGTGCCGCACGGGCGACGAGCTCCCTTGCTCGTCGTCGCATGCCCGCACTATACAACACCCCTTAAGGGTAACACGAAGCGTCCATTGCTTTGTGCGTGCAAGTTATATGAACGAATCGCATAAAAATTTAAAATTTATATTTAAAATTAATGACAAATTAATAAATAATATTAATTTCATAATTTTAGGGCGAAAAATGGAAAATTTATTATTCAATTGATTTCCGATTGTCTTGGATTCAAGTCTAGGTCATAAAAATTTAAAATTTATCATAAATTTACAATTTTTATGGTGGTTTTTAATCATAGGTTTCTAATTAAATTATAATTAATTATGAAAATCAAATTAATTCTAAATTATTCTAATTTTCAACAAATTAATCATAATTACAAATTAGATTGCATAATTAACAAGGCTAGGCATTCAAACTTGTTAAACATATACAGTACGTCAATCAAAAATTCAAGATTTATCAACAAGAATCGCAAATATTTAATTTAACATCTTAAATTTACGAAATTTTGCATTCGAAAAACTAAAACCTTCGAAAAGTCATAGTTAGGCTTCGAATTTGAGAATTCTGGGTTCTGCAGAAAAAGACTATTTTTGTCAAAATTTTAGAATGCCTTTTACATGCGGAATTGACACAAAAATCACTCGATTTGGATGAGTAACGAAGAAACTGCCGAAAAACTGCGTACGTATAATTAAATAAACGCAATTTGCAATTAATTAACAATTACGAAAATTAATCACCCCTTTTAATTCATGCAAATTTGTAATATTTAACCATGTTCATGCAATTTAGATTATGAAAATAATAAGGGGCTCGTGATACCACTGTTAGGTTATGATACATATGACAATACATAAATCATGCGGAAACAACCATTAAGCCAGGAATACATATTATTTACACATAATCATATAGCATAATTTAGATGCATACTCTTTGTTGCGTGCCTTCCCTAGCTGCGCCCGAACCGAACAAGAACAAGTCTTTAGGACTCCAAGTGTCGTCCCTCCGTAGATAGTCCACAGCACGTCCGGATCCGCCTTAAGATTGACCAACTAGAATCGCCCTTAAGGTACTAGAATTTTCGGCACTATTGAGCAAGGAATGTGGCTGAATTTTTCTCTTAAAACTCACTTTGAATACTTGAATTAATCTCTAAAATATGTGACCCTAGGCACGTATTTATAGAGTTATGGAAAGGGAATTGGAATCCTAGTAGGATACGAATTAATTAAACTTAGAATCCTATAAGAACTCTAATTAATTAATTTATCCTTTTAGGAATAGGAATTTAATCATATACTAATTCTAATAGTTTTAGGAATCGTGCATGAACACAAACTCACACACACACACGGCAACCACGAGGGCCGCCATGCGTGCGTGCGAGCAGCATGGCCTTAGGCGCGCGCTGGGCCTGCCTTGCGGTGGGCCTGGGCGCTGCCTTGGCTGGGCGCGCGTTTGGCTTGCTGGGCGATGGCCCGACTTCGTGCTGGGCCTTCGTCCGGCAGGCCTCGTCCGATGCTAATTCGTACGATACGCTTCCGATTAAATTCCCGGTTCCGGAATTCATTTCCGATACGAACAATATTTAATATTTCCGATTCCGGAATCAATTTCCGTTTCGAACAAATATTTAATATTTCCGTTTCCGGAATTATTTTCCGATTCCGATAATATTTCCGATTCTGACAATATTTCCGTTTCCGGCAATATTTCCGATTCTGGTAATATTTCCATTTCCGATAATATTTTCCGATACGTACCATGTTTCCGTTTCCGGCAACATCTACGACTTGGATAATATTTATATTTCGATACGATCCATATTTCCGTTTCCGGCAATATCATCGTTTCCGGAGTATTCATTTCTTGCCTGTGACGATCTCAGCACCCACTGAAACCAAGATCCGTCGATTCCGAATATCCATAGATGGAGTATCTAATGCCATTAAATACTTGATCCGTTTACGTACTATTTGTGTGACCCTACGGGTTCAGTCAAGAGTAAGCTGTGGATTAATATTATTAATTCCACTTGAACTGAAGCGACCTCTAGCTAGGCATTCAGCTCACTTGATCTCACTGAATTATTAACTTGTTAATTAATACTGAACCGCATTTATTAGACTTAACATAGAATGCATACTTGGACCAAGGGAATTATTTCCTTCAAGGACCAACAGCTCTGTATTATGATAATAATGGAGCTATTGCACAGGCAACGGAGCCTAGACACCACCAGAGAGTCAAGCATGTATTTCGTAGATTTCACCTTCTACGAGAGTTCGTTGAAAGAAAAGAAGTCGAAATAAGCAAGATTGGAACTGATGACAGCAACTCAGATCCATTGACTAAACCTCTGCCGCAGGCGAAGCACAACTCGCACACTGCAGCTATGGGAATCAAGCATGTTGGAGAATGGCTTTGATGTCCTTATTTAATGTTTTAAAGTTTTAGAGTTTAATACTTTGTAAAACATTATTGGTTAATCATTCACATTAATGAATAGAATTCATTTTATCATTTAATTTGTGGTTTATTAAATGATGAGTCCCTTCAATTTGACAATATATTCAAGATAGACTGTCAGGACCAGTCATGTGACTAAGAAATGTCTATCAAGTGAACTTGAATGTCCAAAGTTGAAAATGGTCCCTGATCGGAGTTTTCTATAAAGATGGACGCATAGAAAACGTTAGACGACTAGAATGCAAGATGACTAGTAGTTCTGTTTCTTGAACTATGTGCACATGGCAATGTCGCAATCATTTGCATAAATACTTACTTTGGGAAGACTAGTATCAGACAGACCTATGAAACTTTACTGTAAGAGATGAAAATCTGTCATAAGTAAATTTCATTAAAATTATTAGACACTAATCCTCAATACCTGAGTGATTTGAGATTACTTGTTTGAGAACTGCTTACTTTGACGTTCTCAACCGTCGCACCGTAAAAGGAGGCTATAAATGCAATGCTCGGGTAATCACCTATCAAACGAAGTCTAATCTCAAGATCGCGAGATTGGGATTGTCCTCCCATAAATCGGGATGAGATGCTGAAAGTTGTACAAGGCCACTCGGAGAGCTAGAAACTGTAAAATGCATGGTCGTGCTCAGATGAATCATAGGCTATGATTATCTGTTTATTTGATCAGTTGAACTCTGAAACCGAGAAACACCTCAGGACATAATAAGGATGACAACTCTTACCTTATGTTCAAGAGCAAGCATCGAGTGACAAAGGAATTAGGAAATGCACACTTGTCCCTAAGGACAAGTGGGAGACTGAAGGAAATAATGCCCTTGGTCCAAGTATGCATTTAATGGTAAGTCTAATAAATGCGGTTCAGTATTAATTATGCAAGTTAATAATTCAGTGAGATCAAGTGAACTGTATGCCTAGCTAGAGGCCGCTTCAGTTCAAGTGGATTAATGATATTAATCCACAGCTTACTCTTGACTGAACCCGTAGGGTCAAACAAATAGTACGTAAACGGATCAAGTATTTAATGGCATTAAATACTCCATCTATGGATATTCGGAATCGACGGATCTTGGTTTCAGTGAGAGCTGAGATCGTCAAAGGCAAATAAATGAATACTCCGGAAACGATGATATTGCCGGAAACGGAAATATGGATCGTATCGGAAATATAAATATTATCCAAGTCGTAAAAGTTGCCGGAAACAGAAACATGGTACGTATCGGAAAATATTATCGGAAATGGAAATATTGCCGGAATCTGAAATATTGCCGGAAACGGAAATATTGTCGGAATCAGAAATATTATCGAAATCAGAAAATAATTCCGGAAACAGATATATTAAATATTTGTTCAAAAACCAGAAATTAATTCCGGAATCGGAAATGTTAAATATTGTTCTTATCGGAAATGAATTCCGGAATCGGGAAATTAATCGGAAGCGCGTCGTACGAATTAGCATCGGACGAGCTTGCTAGAAGAAGGGCCAGCACGAAGCCAGGCCCACGTCCAACAAGCTCACGCACCACACAAACAGCCAAGGCCACGCCAGGCCCAGCGCAAGGCCAGGACCAGCAGGCCGTGGCTGCGAGCATGGCTGCGAGCAGTGGGCTGCGAAGCTCACGTGGGCTTCGTAGCTCGCGTGGGCTGAGCGGCTGTTGCGTGGGCTTGCGCGGGCATGGCCTGCGCACATGCGGGTCATGCTCGTTTTAGTGTTTGTGTTTCCGTACGAAACCAAAATCATGTAGGATTCGTTTAATGATTAAATTCCTATTCCTAATGGATAAATTAATTAATAGAGTTTTAATTAGATTCTAGTTAATTAATTTGTTTCCTAGTAGGATTCGATTACTTTTTCCATAGCCTATAAATATGAGGTTAATGCTCACAATTTATAACGAGTTTTAAGTATTCAAAAAGAGAGAATTTTTGAGCAAAAATTCAGTCATCTATTTTACCCCATATTACCGAAAATTTGTAGTACCTTAAGGGAGATTATAGTTAGTCAATCTTAAGGCGGATCCTGACGTGCTATGGACTTTCTACGGAGGGACGACACTTGGAGTCCTAAAGACTTGTTCTTGTTCGGTTCGGGCGCAGCAAGGGAGGGCACGCTACAAAGACTATGCATCTAATTATGCTAATTGTTATGTGGCAATTAATTTGGAATCCTGACTTTTATGGTTTTTCCGCAGGATTTATATTAAGTTATATGTATCATAACCCAACAGGGAGGAGAGGTGATGTCAGTGGAGAAAGCGTGTGAGAGTGGAAGAAAGGGGGTTGTATGGGTTGAATGCGGGAAGTGAAGAGTTTCTTCTATTTATTTCCAATGGAACCGTCCCAAATGTTCTTTGAATGTGGGTATTTGATTTTGAATTTTAAAAGTTTGTTAAAAAAAATTTAAAAGTAAAAATAATAAAAAATAAAAATGGAAAAATTGTTTGACTTAGTTTTGACTTGCCTAATTTTGCATCTTAGAATTAACCGGTTTGAAAGGAACTTCTTACCTAGCACATTTGTAGTGTGAGTCTGTCTGCCACAATGGTAAGCTTCAATTATGTTTGCACACAAAATTTTGTGTTTGTAATAGTCTATATGTGCCATAGTTTTGTCTTTGTCTTGGAGGAACTTCAATTTGCAATTACCATAGCTTGATCATTCCGAGTTCCATCCTCATTTTCTCATGTTTCTCCCTGTTTAAAGGCTTAGTCAAAATGTCAGCAATTTGGTGATCAGTTTGGCAAAAATCTAACTTAATTAATCCTTTCTCAACATTATCTTTAAGGAAATGGTGTCTAATGTGGATGTGTACCGGATCTTTTAAAATACAAATAGCACTAGTGTTATCACAATAGATAGGAACACAATCATAGATAATACCAAAATCTCTTACCTGTTGTTTTATCCATAGTATTTGAGAGCAACAAGCTGCAGTAGCTACATACTCAGCTTCAGCTGTGGATAGAGCAACAGTGTTTTGTTTCTTGGAACCCCAAGAAACCATGCATGGACCTAGGAAATGTACCATACCTGATGTGCTTTTTCTATTCACTACGTCACCTGCATAGTCATCATCAGCAT